>NW_025334224.1:0-178728 GCF_014858855.1 Bufo gargarizans | reverse complement strand
ACCTGCAGCATGCTCATTTTTCCTCCTGATCTCCATCCACATGTATTGTCCTGTGATTTGCAGATTTTTTTGCTCCTTGTCTGTAGAGGGTAAGGTTCTGGTTGGCGGGCTCAGGTGCCTTTGAAGTTCTGGTCTAGCTGATATCTTTACTTAGGTTTCATGCACACAATCATATTTTCCCACACAAATCCATTCATTTCTATAGGTCAGCAGAAAAAAAAAAAAAGGACATCGCGCGGATGTCATCTATGTGCTGTTTGCATCCGTATGTCTGTTCTGCAAATCAAAGAATATGTCCTATTCTGGTCCGCAATGCGGATGAGAATAGTCATTTCTATGGATGGGAGTCAGAAAATTACGGAATGCACATAGGTGTCTGTATCTTGTGGACCAAAATATGGATATGGTTGTGTGCATGAGGCCTAAGCTTAACCCCTTAAGAACCCGTAAAGTACATGTATGTCATATCTGGACATGACTTAAGGTCCAGTGACCTACATGTACGTCATGCTGATCGGGCGGGTGCAGGAGCTGCGCCCGCCCGATCAGTCATTGACAGCCGGGTCCCTGCTGCATACGCCGGCATCGGTGAAAACACAGATGCCGGCGCATAAACCCTTGCACTGCGGTATCCTGCCGGGTGCGAGGTGTCCATTGGGTCCCCGCGCTGCTGTGACGGGGACCCGATGGCAGCCCGATGCCTTCCTTAGGCATCGTGGCTGCCTTCCGTGATAGCCTGTGAGATCCAGCCCCCTGGATCTCACAGGCAGGAAGCTGTAAGTGTATTACAGTGGTAATACACTTACAGCCAATGCATCACAATACAGAAGTATTGTAATGCATTGTAAAGGGGATCAGACCCCCAGAAACTGAAGTCCCAAAGTGGCACAAAAAATAAAAAGTTTAAAAAAAGTAAATAAAACAGTGTTTTCCATAATAAAAATAAAATAAAAGTTTCAAGTAAAAAAAAATGGCCCTTTCCCAAAATAAAACACATTAAATTGTAAAAAAAAAAAAAAAAAACTGACATATTTGGTATCACCACGTCCGTAACGACCGACTCTATAAAAATATCACATGACCTAACCCCTCAGGTAAACACCGTAAAAAAAAAAAAAAAAAACTGTGCTAAAACCCCCAATTTCTTTGGTCACTTTACATCACTAAAAGTGCAACAGCAAGCGATCAAAAAGTCATATGCACCCCAAATTGTTCCAATCTAACCATCACCTCATCCCGCAAAAATGATACCCTACCTAAGACGATCGCCCAAAAAATAAAAAATAAACTACGGCTCTTAGACTATGGAGACACTAAAACATGATTTTATTTTTGTTTCAAAAATGATATTATTGTGTAAAACTTAAATAAAAAAATATATACATATTAGGTATTGCCACGTCCGTAACGACCTGCTCTATAAAAATATCACATGACCTAACCCCTCAGATGAATACCGTAAAAAAAGCGATCAAAAAGTCATACACACCCCAAAATAGTGCCAATCAAACCGTCATCTCATCCCGAAAAAAATTAGCCCCTAAACAAGATAATCGCCCCAAAAAATAAATAAAACTATGGCTTTCAGAATGTGGAGACACTAAAGAATCATAAAAAAAAATAAAATGCTAGTCATATTTGGTATTGTCGCGTCCGTGACAACCTACTCTATAAAAAACCATCTGATCTAACCTGTCAGATGAACATTGTAAATAACAAAAAATAAAAAACGGTGCCAAAACAGCTATTTCTTGTTACCCTGCCTCACAAAAAGTGTAATAGAGCAACCAAAAATCATATGTACCCTAAAATAGTACCAACAAAACTGCCACCCTATCCCGTAGTTTCTAAAATCGGGTCACTTTTTTGGAGTTTCTACTCTAGGGGTGCATCAAATGGGACATGGTGTCAAAAAAAAAACAGTCCAGCAAAATCTGCCCTCCAAAAACCATATGGCATTCCTTTCCTTCTGCGCCCAGCCGTACAGCAGTTTACGACCACATATGGGGTGTTCCTGTAAACTACAGAATCAGAGCCATAAATATTGAGTAACTGGAAAAAAATTATTAAAATTGAAAATCTGCCAAAAAAGTGAAATTTTGAAATGTTATCTCTATTTTCCATTAATTCTTGTGGAACACCTAAAGGGTTAACAAAGTTTGTAAAATCAGTTTTGAATACCTTGAGGGATGTAGTTTCTAGAATGGGGTCATTTTTGGGTGGTTTCTATTATGTAAGCCTCACAAAGTGACTTCAGACCTGAACTGGTCCTTGAAAAGTGGGTTTTTGAAAATTTTCAAGATTTGCTTCTAAACTTCTAAGCCTTGCAACATCCCCAAAAAATAAAATGTAATTCCCAAAATGATCCAAACAAGAAGTAGACATATGGGGAATGTAAAGTAATAACTATTTTTGTAGGTATTACTATGTATTATAGAAGTAGAGAAAGGTGAAAATGAGCCGGGTCCCTAAGGGGTTAAACTTTTATATATTTTTATTTTATTTTTTGTGATCATTATGTGCCTCATATATGAGCTTATTACATTTTATTTATTTATTTTTTGTCTATCAGAAATTTTTTATTAGCTTATTTTGCTTAATTTTGCTAATTTCTTATCTTGGCCTGCCATCTGGAAGCCAAAATAAGAATTGCAGCTTGAATACTATTAGCCTCTTCAGTAAGGCTTACAGTATTCAGCGCAACTGCCTATGCCCAGATTGGACACACAGGGCATCTGTAGGTTTTTGTGCATTTAGGTGCCGTGATCTCACTTGATCACGGCATCTAAAGCATTCAATTACCGTGATCAGCATTATTGCCAGTCACGGTAATTAGCCGCAGGTCTCTGCTGTATGAAACAGGAGAGATCTGCCGGCCATGTAGCCCGCTGCACATGCGAGCGGGCGTCATGTATATATATATATACACAACGCACCAGCGCCATACATGTACGGCGCTGGTAGCGAAAGGGTAATCTTTTCCACTAACAAAGCAAGGGTTAACTGCCAAACAAAACTCTATATTTATTGCCCTGATTCTGTAGTTTACAGAAACACTGCTGTATGGGCACACTTGCGCAGAAGGAAAGGAACGCCAGATGGTTTTTGGAAAGCAGATTTCATTGGAATAACTTTAAGTTGCCACGTCACATTTGAAGACCCTCTGATGCACCCCTAGAGCAGAAACTCCCAAAAAAGACCCCATTTTGGAAACTACGGGTTAAGGTGGCAGTTTTGTTGGTACTATTTTAGGGTACATATGATTTTTGGTTGCTCTATATTACACTTTTTGTGAGGCAAGATAAAAAATAGCTGTTTTGGCACCGTTTTTTATTTTTTGTTATTTACAATGTTCATCTGACAGGTTAGATCATGTGGTATTTTATAGAGCAGGTTGTTACGGACGCGACAATACCGGATACGACTACATGTATGGTTGTTTGTTTCATTTTTCCATAATAAAGCATTTGACTTTTTGATCTCTTGCTATTACACTTTTGTGAAGTAAGGTGACCAAAAAATGGCTTGACACAGTTTTTATTATTCTTTTTTTACAATGTTCACCTGAGGGGTTAGGTCAAGTGATATTGTTATAGAGAAGGTAGTTACGGACGTGGCAATACCTAATATGTATCATGTTTTAGTGTCTCAATAGTCTGAGAGCCATAGTTTTTTTTTTTTGGGGTGACTGTCTTAGGTAGGGGCTAATTTTTTGCGGGATGAGGTGACGGTTAGATTAGTACTATTTTGGGGGGCATATGCCTTTTGATCGCTTGGTGTTGCACTTTGTGATGCGAGGTGTTCACTTGAGGGGTTAGGTTATGTGATATTTTTAAAGAGCCGGTCTACTTTTCTTTTTTTCCCTATTTTTTACAATTTTTATTTTGGGAAAAGGACGCTTTTTTTTTTTACTTGAAACTTTTTTTTAACTTTGTTTTACACTTTATTTTTTGTCCCACTCTGGGACTTTAACTTTTTGGGGTCTGATCCCCTTTACAATGCATCACAATACTTCTGTATTCTGTATACAATGGTAATACACTTACAGTTTCCTGCCTATGAGATCCAGGGGGCTGGATCTCACAGGCTCTCCTGGAAGGCAGTCACGATGCCTAAGGAAGGCATCAGGCTGCCTTCCCTGCCATCGGGTCCCCGTCACAGCAGCGCAGGGACCCGATGGCCACCTCGCACACGTCTGAAGCCTGCACGTGCAGGGGTTAATGTGCCGGCATCAGTGAATTCACCGATGCCGCCGCATACAGCAGGGGTCCGGCTATCAGTGACTGGACCAGGACCAGGCCGTGTAAATGTCATCACACCTGGCCCTGTCAAAGTGGAGAGGGTGCGGCAGTTGCAGAGAGAGCAGAGCCTCTAGGTGTAACGGTAACGCCCCCATTGCTCCTAGAGGATCATTGGCATATATTAAAACATCGTTTTTCTCAGCAATGCGGGCACATATGAACATGGGACCAACACAGATGCCTTCAGCTGCCAAGTGCACATGTAACAGCTCAGCCAGTGTCATAGGTACAAATCTCACATTTGCCCTTTTATATTGATAGCCTATTCCAAGGATTGATCACTAATATCAGATGAGCGGGGGTTGGACACCCGGTACCACTGACGATCAGCTGTTTGAGAAGGCTTCCTCGCAGATCACCAAGCACAGGGCCGTCCATCGTATAGCGGCTGTGCTTGTTATTCCAGCTCGGCCCCATTCACTTGAACAGGACTGAGCCGCACCTCATCCAAGTGACCGACGAACATGACGTCTGGCCAAGGAAGAGACTGCAGCGATCGCCAGACTGGCGGAGGTGGTGGGAGTCGGACCTCTGCCGATCTGAAACTGATGTCCTATCCTGGGTATAGACCATTAATATCAAAACCTCAGACAATCCCTTTAAAGGGGTTGTCCCACTGTGCTGTTTCAATCTTACCAGCAGTAAATGTCCTGATAACTTCCTGGTTCTCAGGCAGTTGAGTGAAGGCCGCGCCTCCTCATGACTCACCCTCAGAGCTCAGTCCGTGCTCGTTCATGTGGATGAGTCATCCACATGGAGCCTGCAGAGTATGTAAAGCCCATCCCCCTGCTGGGGAATCACTCAGTGACCACTGACCAATGCTAGTGAACTAATGGAGTAACTTGTGGCTGTCCTGCAATCTAATACACTTACACATAAAACCTGTGTTACAAACCCATTCTGTGCAGCAAAAACAATAAATCACTACAGCCCAAATGCATGTTAGCTAGTAGCCATATGATCTGTGCTAGATATAGATAGATATATTCACTGACTTATTACCCAGCTTTCCCGATGTCTGATATTATCACTGACTTATTACCCAGCTTTCCCGGTGTACAATATTATCACTGACTTATTACCCAGCTTTCCCGGTGTACAATATTATCACTGACTTATTACCCAGCTTTCCCGGTGTACAATAATATTACAGACTTATTACCCAGCTTTCCCGGTGTACAATATTATCACTGACTTATTACCCAGCTTTCCCGGTATCAGATATTATCACTGACTTATTACCCAGCTTTCCCGGTGTACAATATTATCACTGACTTATTACCCAGCTTTCCCGGTGTACAATAATATTACAGACTTATTACCCAGCTTTCCCGGTGTACAATATTATCACTGACTTATTACCCAGCTTTCCCGGTGTACAATATTATCACTGACTTATTACCCAGCTTTCCCGGTGAACAATATTATCACTGACTTATTACCCAGCTTTCCCGGTATCAGATATTATCACTGACTTATTACCCAGCTTTCCCGGTATCAGATATTATCACTGACTTATTACCCAGCTTTCCCGGTGTACAATAATATTACAGACTTATTACCCAGCTTTCCCGGTGAACAATATTATCACTGACTTATTACCCAGCTTTCCCGGTGAACAATATTATCACTGACTTATTACCCAGCTTTCCCGGTGAACAATATTATCACTGACTTATTACCCAGCTTTCCCGGTAAAGCTGGGTAATAAGTCAGTGATAATATTGTACACCGGGAAAGCTGGGTAATAAGTCAGTGATAATATCTGATACCGGGAGAGCTGGGTAATAAGTCAGTGATAATATCTGATACCGGGAAAGCTGGGTAATAAGTCTGTAATATTATTGTACACCGGGAAAGCTGGGTAATAAGTCAGTGATAATATTGTACACCGGGAAAGCTGGGTAATAAGTCAGTGATAATATCTGATACCGGGAAAGCTGGGTAATAAGTCAGTGATAATATCTGATACCGGGAAAGCTGGGTAATAAGTCAGTGATAATATCTGATACCGGGAAAGCTGGGTAATAAGTCTGTAATATTATTGTACACCGGGAAAGCTGGGTAATAAGTCAGTGATAATATTGTACACCGGGAAAGCTGGGTAATAAGTCAGTGATAATATTGTACACCGGGAAAGCTGGGTAATAAGTCAGTGATAATATCTGATACCGGGAAAGCTGGGTAATAAGTCAGTGATAATATTGTACACCGGGAAAGCTGGGTAATAAGTCAGTGATAATATCTGATACCGGGAAAGCTGGGTAATAAGTCAGTGATAATATCTGATACCGGGAAAGCTGGGTAATAAGTCAGTGATAATATTGTACACCGGGAAAGCTGGGTAATAAGTCTGTAATAATTATTGTACACCGGGAAAGCTGGGTAATAAGTCAGTGATAATATTGTTCACCGGGAAAGCTGGGTAATAAGTCAGTGATAATATTGTACACCGGGAAAGCTGGGTAATAAGTCAGTGATAATATCTGATACCGGGAAAGCTGGGTAATAAGTCAGTGATAATATCTGATACGGGGAAAGCTGGGTAATAAGTCAGTGATAATATCTGATACCTTATACCTTATAGACTTATTACCCAGCTTTCCCGGTGTCTGATATTATCACTGACCTATTACCCAGCTTATATGGGGGGGGGGGGGGCATCTGTGGAGGGCACTTATGGGGTGGGGGCATCTGTGGAGGACACTTATGGGGTGGGGGGGCATCTGTGGAGGGCATTTATGGGGTGGGGGGGCATCTGTGGAGGGCACTTATGGGGTGGGGGCATCTGTGGAGTGCACTTATGGGGTGGGGGGGGCATCTGTGGAGGGCACTTATGGGGTGGGGGGGGGCATCTGTGAAGGGCACTTATGGGGTGGGGGCATCTGTGGAGTGCACTTATGGGGTGGGGGCATCTGTGGAGTGCATTTATGGGGTGGGGGCATCTGTGGATGGCACTTATGGGGTGGGGGGGCATCTGTGGAGGGCACTTATGGGGTGGGGGGGGGGGCATCTGTGGATTGCTGCCTGGACTCCTTCTGGGCGCCGGAGCACACGGCGTCCTCGGTTGCTATGACGCCGTGCGCTCCCTCATGCTGCCGGAAAACAGTAATACACTGCTATGATCTGTAAGATGTATCACTGTATTCCGGTGGCAGGAGGGAGCGCACGGCGTCATAGCAACCGAGGACGCCGTGTGCTCCGGCGCCCAGAAGGAGTCGGCCCGTGACTAATAGGGCCCAGGGGAGCATATCAATCACTAACCTCTGCCACCGTGATCTTCCAGGGCCCTCCTCTAGCATCTGCAGGACATCAGCGTGGCAGGCAGACAGTCTCTCTCCCCGGCACTATCTCCAGCATGCAGGACACGCCTCCCCAGCTTGTAAAACAGCCATGTGTGCGCGTTCTCGAGCGGCCGGCTGGGGAGAAGGTAGGACATTGTGCGCAGGCGCGGCACATACAAGCCCCGCAAGTATCTGGCCGTATCCATGGGATACAGGTAGACAACAGAGGCGCAGATGAAGGCATTTTTCAGGAGAACCGTGCAAGTTAGGAAATGGAAGTTATTTAGAAGATTATTCAAGGACACTTGGGGAAACTGATTAACAGCAATTAATGAAATGGGACAACCCCTTTAAGCTTATCCTGTCCCCTCCAGCCCAAATGACACATCTGCAGGTAATACACAACATAGAAAAAAGCAGACGTGGTAAAAGTGAAGTAGAACCTCTCCTCTGTCCAAGTCAGGCTGTCATTTTGAAATTCAAAGGCTCGTACCAGTCTCAGAAAGTCCTCCTCTTCCATCTTCGATAAAGCCAACTCTACAATTTCATTTGCGGACTCTTCCTTTGTCTCGTCAATAAAAGGAATACAGCGCTGGTACAGGCAATACTTGTAATGTCTGAGCTGGTGATAAACTTCACTACGACCGACGCAGGTAGTGCCCATCACTAGTATCTAAAGGGAGAAAGGTAACCAAATCAACAGGAGCTTTTCTTCATGTTATCACCCCTCTTACCAGTCACAGCCTGTCATCTCTCCCCTTTACAGCCTTCAATGACCCCAAGAGGGCGATACATAAAGCAGCATTTCTTCATGACATCACAGTGTCACTTAATTAACCTCTTAAGGACCAGGTACATATTTGGTTTAGCATTTTTTGTTCTTTTTTCTTTCTACCTTCCAAAAGCCACAACTTTTTACATTTTTAGTTGGCACAGCCATACGAGGATTTGTTTTTTTGTGGGAAAAGTTTAATTTTTTAATGCCACCCTTTTATTTACCATGTCTTGGAAAAAAGGGAAAAAAATTTGGTGGTGTGAAAAAATCCACAATTCCGCTAAGGATTTTTAGCATTCACGGCGTTCATTATGTGCTAAAGATGACATGACGTATTTATACTCGAGGCAATACGATTACGAAGATGCTAAATTTGTACAGTTTTTGCTATGTTTTATTTACCGTATTTATTTATTTTTTAAAGCAAAAATCTTGGAAAAAAGTAACAAAAAATTTGGCAGTTGTTTTGCAGGGCAAACTAGTTTTTATTAGTACCATTTTGGGGTACATACAAGTTTTGATTTTTTAAACAGTTCAGACATTTTTGGACTAGATGATGCT
The DNA here is from genome assembly GCF_014858855.1 of Bufo gargarizans. Taxonomy (NCBI): domain Eukaryota; kingdom Metazoa; phylum Chordata; class Amphibia; order Anura; family Bufonidae; genus Bufo; species Bufo gargarizans. Next base: position 169,807 of record NW_025334224.1, on the reverse strand, counting down.
TGTTATGTTTTTATGTTTATTTTTGTATGAAAAATTGGGGAAGGGGGGTAATTTGAATTTTTCATATTTTTCCCCCCTTCTTTTTACACTGTAACTTTTATTCACCCTGGGGGACTGGAAACTAGCTATCATGGCAACTGATTGGAGCCCTGCGATTTCGCCCCCCACTCCCTCTGTCCAACCCCAAGGATGCAGCTGTCGCTATTCACTGCAGCATCTGAGGGATTAAATGACCTGGATCGGCATCATCACCAATGCTCGTCACTGGCAGATGCCTGGCGTATTTTCCAGCCGACACCTGCCATGTATGGAGCGAGCTGAACGAGTGAGCTCACCCCCATACATCGCCATAACGCATATGACTTACATATATGTTAATATGTTTTAAGGGGTTAATTATTTTATACTACGGGGGGCACAGATCAGCATGGAGAACATAATCTATGTGTTCCCTGCTGTTCCCATATACAGATCCCAGCTACCAGTCATCTGTATAAAGACAGACACAGAAGCACCTTGCGTCCTCTTTTCACGCCTCGTAGCCCCCTCTGCATCCATGTGACTTTACTAAGGACGCTTCCATAGTTGTAGGCACAATGCTCGATACAAATGCCGTTTTCAGTGACAGGGAGCAGATTATTTTAGTTCCCAGGCACTACATAGGGTCAGGCTGTGAGTGTGACAGCACGTAAATCAACAGACCATTTATTTACCTGACCTATGCAGGAAGGGGGAAACTGTCACCTCAAAAACTCAATGTAAGGTACAGGCACCATGTTATAGAGCAGGAGGAGCTGAGCAGACTGATATATGGTTTCATGGGAAAAGATTCAGTAAAACTTGTATTTTACTCATTTAAATTCCTGCTCATTCTGGGCTGTGAAGTCCAGGAGGCGGTCCTATCAGTGATTGACAGCTCTCTCTGTATACACAGTCATAGAGGGAAGCCTGTCAATCACTGATAGGACCTCCTCCTGGACTTCACAGCCCAGAATGAGCAGGAATTTAAAGGGAACCTGTCATGTGGATATTTGATTATAATCTAACTAATTATATACAATCATTAACTACTAAAAAGTGCCTTCGATGTATTCACTTACTGGTGTGACAGATGGTTACCTCATAATATACCGTATTTTTCGCCCTATAAGACGCACCGGCCCATAAGACGCACCTAGGTTTTTGGGGAGGAAAATAAGAAAAAAATTATTTTTAGCTTTTGGTGGGTTTGGAACTAATGGTGGTCTGTGGGTGGCACTATTACTGGGGATCTGTGAAGGACACCGTTATGGGGGGATCTGTGGATGACGGACACTGTTATGGGGGGGATCTGTGGATGACGGACACTGTTATGGGGGGGGATCTGTGGATGACGGACACTGTTATGGGGGGGGATCTGTGGATGACGGACACTGTTATGGGGGGATCTGTGGATGACGGACACTGTTATGGGGGGGATCTGTGGATGACGGACACTGTTATGGGGGGGATCTGTGGATGACGGACACTGTTATGGGGGGGATCTGTTGATGACTCACACTGTTATGGGGGGATCTGTGGATGACTGACACACTGTTACAGGGGGGGGGGATCTGTGGATGGCACTGTTATAGGGGGGGATCTGTGGATGGCACTGTTACAGGGGGGGGGGATCTGTGGATGGCACTGTTACAGGGTGGGGGATCTGTGGATGGCACTGTTACAGGGGGGGGATCTGTGGATGGCACTGTTACAGGGGGGATCTGTGGATGGCACTGTTACAGGGGGGATCTGTGGATGGCACTGTTATATATGTGCCATCCACAGCCCCCCAGCCCAAAACAGTGGCATCCACAGACACCCCCCCCCCCTAACTGTGCCATCTACAGATCAGCTCACCCACCCGCCGCCGCCCCCGCCGCTAATATTACATGTCTTATTCGATTAAAATGTATTAGATATGCCCCCTCACTCCTATATTGCTAATTGTACCTTACATCCTATTCCTAGCTTCTGTAATGCAGGCCGGGCGGCCGGCGCGTCACTCGCTGACGTCACTTGCCTGCGCCGCCTGCTTCATTCATAAAGTAGGCGGCGCAGGCACGTGACATCAGGGAGTCACGCTGCCGCCCGCCCGTCCTGCATTACAGAAGCTAGGAATAGGATTTAAGGTACAATTAGCAATATAGGAGTGAGGGGGCATATCTAATACATTTTAATCGAATAAGACATTTAATATTAGTATATCGGAGCGGCGGGGCGGGGCTATAGTACATTGATTGCTCCGCCCCGCCGCTATTCCCGGCCCCCAGCTCCTCCTCCAGTCCCTCCCCCGGCCCCAGCGTACGCTACATCGCATCCAGCGATGTCAAATTGTCCGCATTCGCCCCATAAGACGCAGGGGCATTTCCCCCCGATTTTTGGGGGGGAAAAAGTGCGTCTTATGGGGCGAAAAATACGGTACACACAAAGATGCCGCATGCTAATGAGCTGATTTGAGTCCAGTGTGATGTCATTGAGTCCAGCGTATATTTAATTCAGAGCTATAGCCACTCCCCTGCCCACCTGCTGCTGATTCATATGGAAAATAACTGTTAATCAGCAGAAGGTGGGCGGGGAGAGTCAGGAGCTCATGAATATTCAGGACTCATCATTATCAGCTGGAGCTTTTCAATACAAGATGTTGGCAGATTGACTGGGTCAATTAAAGAAAGTGACCCAGCATTTTGCTAAGAGAATCAGTCACTTATTTATGTTGCCCTTAGTTAGGACACCATAAAACTGGTGACAGGTTCCCTTTAAATGAGTAAAATACAAGTTTTACTGAATCTTTTCCTATAAAACCATATATCAGTCTGCTCAGCTCCTCCTGCTCTATAACATGCTGCCATTAGCTCAGACACCATATTCAACCTGACAGGTTCCCTTTAAATAGGGTATAAAGACATGTAACATGCGGTATCTATAAGACATGTCATATAGAATATAACAGGGAGATGAATGGAGAGCGCTGCGACCCATCAAAAAAGTACGTTTTATACGTGGATTTAGGATGACAGTGACACCCACACATTGCTATAATTTACAGAATGGAATTATACCTGCTTATCGTCCGGCATGAAGTCCTCATTTTCTAGCGTCTCGTTATCGTACTCTTGTCCTGATAAGGTCACCAGGTACGCACAATAACGGCGCAAGTCACATGCTTCGCAGGACATCTTCTCGGCCGGGATGCGCTTCACATCAAGGTTGGGATAGCAGTTTATCCTCTCCTGCAACAGTAAGTAGAGTTACTATGTCCTAAGGCTACTTTCACACTAGTGTTTTTGCTGGATCTGGCAGGGTTCAGCAAAAACGCTTCAGTTACAGATAATACAACCATCTGCATCCGTTATAAACTGATCCGGTAGGGGAACGCAACTAAACAGAACGGAATACATTTTGAAGCATTTCGTTCTGTCCAGTTCAGTTTTGTCCGCATTGACAATGAATGGGGACAAAACTGAAGCGTTTTTTTCCGGTATTGAGCCCCTATGACGGAACTAAATACCAGAAAACATAAACGCTAGTGTGAAAGTAGCTTTAGTCTTGTATCATCACAAAAGCACATCAGGTTTCTCTTATATACATTGTAGAGGTGCTTTGTTGTTTTATGGTCATATAAAAAATGGAAATGTTCTAGTTCTTACATTTCCTATTTTCTACAGTTCAGTTGGCTTTTCTGTGTAGACTAGGAGAGAGTTAGCAGAGTCATCTCCTTATCACTAGAGGGTGGGGATATAATGACAGATGACAATTTTGTTCTACTACTGGAAACCTAGATAAGGCAGCCATACTCATAGATAAGGCTTCATATGCAGTTCCCCTGTCAGTCTGTGGGGGGTATGATCCATTACTTCCTGGAGAATATCTACTTACTAAGGATGAGCGAACCTGAACTTTACAGGTTTGGGTTTGGGTGGTGCAGAAATTCCATTATGGATTCCGCTATAGCCTTTAAGAGACATTCCGTTTTGGTCCCTCATAATAGAAGTCTCTGGAGCCAATTTTCCTCCCCCCCCCCAGGAGTGTTTAAGCTAGGGACTGGGGGGAGGAAAATTACATTATAGTAGGGGAAGAAAGTGCAGATAGAGACTGGGGGCAAGGTAGTGGGACTGGGGGAGGAATGGAAGGAGGGACTAGAACAGGTCAGAAGGAAAGGTGTAGGGTAAAAAATATACATAATCCTCTTAAATGTATGTATACTAATGCCAGAAGTCTGACTAATAAAACTGGTGAACTGGAATTAGTGATGTGTGAGGAGGACTATGACATAGTGGGAATAACTGAGACATGGCTGGATGATAGCTATGACTGGGCAGTTAATGTACAAGGTTTGTTTATAAAGGATCGTCAAAACTGGGGAGGGGTCTGCCTTTATGTAAAGCCCACACTCCGTGAAGATATAAATGAGGGACATGAACATGTGGAGTCACTGTGGGTAGAGATACATGGAGCTAAAAACAACAATAAATTACTAATAGGAATTTACTATAAACCACCTAATATACCAGAGTCCACAGAAAATCTACTACTAAACGAGATAGACGAGGCGGCAAATCATAATGAGGTGGTTATTATGGGGGACTTCAACTACCCAGATATAGACTGGGAAACTGAAACTTGTATATCTCATAAAAGGAAACAGGTTCTTGGCAATAACCAAAGACAATTACCTCTCCCAACTGGTTCAGGACCCGACTAGAGGGACGGCCATACTGGACTTAGTATTAACCAATAGGCCTGACAGAACAACAGACGTGCAGGTTGGGGGACACCTGGGAAATAGTGACCATAAAGTAATAACCTTCCAATTATCATTCAAAAGAGCGTTTCTACAGGGAGGAACAAAAATACCAAACTTCAAAAAAGCTAAATTTAGCCAACTAAGAGAGGCCATGGGCCTAACTAACTGGGACAAAGTCCTCAAAAATAAAAATACAGCCAAAAAATGGGATTTCTTTAAAAGCATCCTAAAATCTCATTGTGAGAGGTACATACCGTATGGGAATAAAAGGTTAAGGAACAAAAAGAAACCAATGTGGATAAACAGAACTGTAAAGAAAGCAATAAATGACAAAAAGAAAGCATATAAAACACTAAAACAGGAGGGTAGTGAGGAAGCACTGAAAAACTATAAGGAAAAAAATAGAACATGTAAAAAACAAATAAAAGCGGCCAAACTAGAGACCGAGAGATTAATTGCCAAAGAGAGTAAAACTAACCCTAAAATGTTCTTCAATTATATAAATGTTAAAAAGTATAAATCTGAAGGTGTCGGCCCTAAAGAGTAATGAGGGGGGAGTCGCAGAGAGCGACGAGGAGAAAGCAAAGCTGTTAAATATTTTTTTCTCCAATGTATTCACTGAGGAAAATAAACTGTCAGATGAAATGCTGAATGTAAAAATAAATTCCCCATTAAAAGTGTCCTCTCTGACCCAGGAAGAAGTACAACAGCGACTTAAAAAGATTAAAATAGACAAATCGCCAGGACCGGATGGCATACACCCCCGTATCCTAAGGGAATTAAGTAATGTCATAGCCAGACCCTTATTTCTGATATTTGCAGACTCTATACTGACAGGGAATGTCCCACAGGATTGGCGCATGGCATATGTGGTGCCAATATTCAAAAAGGGTCCAAAAACAGAGCCTGGAAACTATAGGCCGGTAAGTTTAACATCTGTTGTGGGTAAACTGTTTGAAGGTTTTCTGAGAGATGCTATGTTAGAGCATCTCAACGGAAATAAGCAAATAACGCCATATCAGCATGGCTTCGTGAGGGATCGGTCATGTCAAACTAATTTAATCAGTTTCTACAGGGAGTGCAGAATTATTAGGCAAATGAGTATTTTGACCACATCATCCTCTTTATGCATGTTGTCTTACTCCAAGCTGTATAGGCTCGAAAGCCTACTACCAATTAAGCATATCAGGTGATGTGCATCTCTGTAATGAGAAGGGGTGTGGTCTAATGACATCAACACCCTATATCAGGTGTGCATATTTATTAGGCAACTTCCTTTCCTTTGGCAAAATGGGTCAAAAGAAGGACTTGACAGGCTCAGAAAAGTCAAAAATAGTGAGATATCTTGCAGAGGGATGCAGCACTCTTAAAATTGCAAAGCTTCTGAAGCGTGATCATCGAACAATCAAGCGTTTCATTCAAAATAGTCAACAGGGTCGCAAGAAGCGTGTGGAAAAACCAAGGCGCAAAATAACTGCCCATGAACTGAGAAAAGTCAAGCGTGCAGCTGCCAAGATGCCACTTGCCACCAGTTTGGCCATATTTCAGAGCTGCAACATCACTGGAGTGCCCAAAAGCACAAGGTGTGCAATACTCAGAGACATGGCCAAGGTAAGAAAGGCTGAAAGACGACCACCACTGAACAAGACACACAAGCTGAAACGTCAAGACTGGGCCAAGAAATATCTCAAGACTGATTTTTCTAAGGTTTTATGGACTGATGAAATGAGAGTGAGTCTTGATGGGCCAGATGGATGGGCCCGTGTCTGGATTGGTAAAGGGCAGAGAGCTCCAGTCCGACTCAGACGCCAGCAAGGTGGAGGTGGAGTACTGGTTTGGGCTGGTATCATCAAAGATGAGCTTGTGGGGCCTTTTCGGGTTGAGGATGGAGTCAAGCTCAACTCCCAGTCCTACTGCCAGTTTCTGGAAGACACCTTCTTCAAGCAGTGGTACAGGAAGAAGTCTGCATCCTTCAAGAAAAACATGATTTTCATGCAGGACAATGCTCCATCACACGCGTCCAAGTACTCCACAGCGTGGCTGGCAAGAAAGGGTATAAAAGAAGAAAATCTAATGACATGGCCTCCTTGTTCACCTGATCTGAACCCCATTGAGAACCTGTGGTCCATCATCAAATGTGAGATTTACAAGGAGGGGTTATTAATGGTACACGCTCAGATTGGGTCACTGTCACTAGTGGGGTACCTCAAGGGTCAGTATTGGGCCCTATTCTCTTCAATATATTTATTAATGATCTTGTAGAAGGCTTGCATAGTAAAATAGCAATTTTCGCAGACACTAAACTGTGTAAAGTAATTAACACTGAAGAGGACAGTATACTACTACAGAGGGATCTGGATAGATTGGAGGCTTGGGCAGATAAGTGGCAGATGAGGTTTAACACTGACAAATGTAAAGTTATGCACATGGGAAGGAATAATGCAAGTCACCCGTACATACTAAATGGTAAAACACTCGGTAACACTGACATGGAAAAGGATCTAGGAATTTTAATAAACAGCAAACTAAGCTGCAAAAACCAGTGTCAGGCAGCTGCTGCCAAGGTCAACAAGATAATGGGTTGCATCAGAAGGGGCATAGATTCCCGTGAAAAGAACATAGTCCTACCACTTTACAAATCGCTAGTCAGACCACACATGGAGTACTGTGTACAGTTCTGGGTTCCTGTGAACAAGGCAGACATAGCAGAGCTGGAGAGGGTCCAGAGGAGGGCATCTAAAGTAATAACTGGAATGGGGCAACTACAGTACCCTGAAAGATTATTAAAATTAAGGCTATTCACTTTAGGAAAAAGACGACTGAGAGGAGATCTAATTAATATGTATAAATATATCAGGGGTCAGTACAGAGATCTCTCCCATCATCTATTTATCCCCAGGATGGTGACTGTGACGAGGGGACATCCTCTGCGTCTGGAGGAAAGAAGGTTTGTACACAAGCATAGAAGAGGATTCTTTACGGTAAGAGCAGTGAGACTATGGAACTCTCTGCCTGAGGAGGTGGTGATGGTGAGTACAATAAAGGAATTCATGAGGGGCCTGGATGTATTTCTGGAGCGTAATAATATTACAGGCTATAGCTACTAGAGAGGGGTCGTTGATCCAGGGAGTTATTCTGATGCCTGATTGGAGTCGGGAAGGAATTTTTTATTCCCCTAAAGTGAGGAAAATTGGCTTCTACCTCACAGGGTTTTTTTTTGCCTTCCTCTGGATCAACTTGCAGGATGACAGGCCGAAACTGGATGGACAGATGTATTTTTTCGGCCTTATGTACTATGTTACTATGCCCTGCATAACGCAAACGAGACGGATCCGTTATGCTTGGCCTTAGACTTCTTTTACGACATTAGACTTCTAAGGCTTCCGTTTTGCATTCCGTCTACGAATTCCGTTATAACGGAATTTCTACACCACCCAAACACTGAACCTGTAAAGTTCAGGTTCGCTCATCCCTACTACTGACATTAATCTCACCAACAGCGCCCATTCATTGCAGCTGCCATAAAGCGCATACATCCTGCTACACTCTGTATGCAAACAAGGAAGGGAGTATCCAATTGTATATTCAGACAGCAGAGTTCTAGTCCAGCAATTCTACGAGGTGACTACTTCCTTTTCTAAAGGGTTTCACCCATTATAAGAACCCCTCTGCATATTCCCTAATAGACTGGATTCTCATGACCGTGTTACCCGACCGTATTTACATGTATGTCACGGTCTGACTGTGACTTTTACTCCCAATATCATAGCTCCCTATGAGGCAGTGACTTTGGGTCATTTAGAAGTCGTCAGTTGTAGATTACTTTGTATCTTTTACTCCATCGACAGCTTGTGGTGAGTTTCTCCAGACGTGGGACTACGATACGTTCGTCCAAATAATTCAGCGATCTCAGCATATCTTTAGCGTATGTCTTTTTCCTTTCACCTTCTACAAAGTAAACACACGGTGGTGAAAACTACTAAAATGCTGAAAACGCTACAGGGTAAGGCCTCTTTCACACTACAGTATGTTGAATTCAGTGTTTTGCGTTCCGTTTTTTCACGGATCCGTTGTTCTGTTTTTTGCTTCCGTTTCCGTTCTGTTCCGTTTTTCCGTATGGCATATACAGTATACAGTAATTAAATAGAAAAAATTGGGCTGGGCATAACATTTTCAATAGATGGTTCAGAAAAAAACGGAACGGAAACGGAAGACATACGGATGCATTTCCGTATGTGTTCTGTTTTTTTTGCGGACCCATTGACTTGAATGGAGCCACGGACCGAGATTTGCAGACAATAATAGGACATGTTCTATCTTTCAACGGAACGGAAAAACGGAAAAGGAATGCATATGGAACACATTCCATTTTTTTTGCGGAACCATTGAAATGAATGAACGAACTCCCCCTAGTGGTGACTGCTGGTAGCCACAATCATATAATTTCAAGTTAGTCTGTCTCCTCCAAAGTCAGTTTGAAAGTAGGCATACCACCATGTAGGGTAGGTGCCCCGAAACATAACCCATGCCCTTTTTGAAAAAATCCAGTCCTCTAATCCACAGAAATGCTTCTTTTTATGTGAATAAAGTTTACAGTGCACCCTGGGCGGGGCCACTCTGTTTAGTGCACTCTGCCAGCAATGCAACCCAGCGAGGGTCTCAGCTTTTTGTTTGATTGACAGTCCCTGAGATTTCAGAGTTTGTAGTGATGACACAATGGATGCATGGAATAGCCTTCCTACAGAAGTGGTAGCTGCAAATACAGTGGAGGAGTTTAAGCATGCATGGGATAGGCATAAGGCCATCCTTCATATAAGATAGGGCCGGGGCTATTCATAGTATTCAGTATATTGGGCAGACTAGATGGGCCAAATGGTTCTTATCTGCCGACACATTCTATGTTTCTATGTGGTATTCTTACTTTAAAAAGGGATTTTGGGGGTGACAGACTCCCTTTAACACTGTCTCTATACAGGTGATACTTTAAAGGGGTTGTTTGAACTTTGACATTGGTGGAATATTTTCAGGTAAGCCACCAATGTCAGATAGGTGTGGGTGCCACCTATGTGCATTCGTGTCTGCACCACATTCATTTATATGGGAGTTTCGAAAATAGCCGAAAATAGCCCAACTGGCTCGGTTATTTCCGGAATAGAAGTGAATGGAGCAGTGGTCGCGCTTGCACAGTGCGCTCTCCATTTCTATGGGACTTCTGAAAGTACTTGAGCACGCTCGCACAGCTATTTTTGGAACTCCCATAGAAGTGAATGGAGAGTACGCACAGCAGTTTTGGTGCAGTTATACATAAATGTATTTATTCCGAATTTGTACTGTTCCCCCAGTTGACCGACCGAAGGCGCCGGCTGCTCCTGTTTCAGTAAACATACTCACCTGTCATCCACTGTGTCCATGGACTACAAGATGGCGGTGGCCGCTTCCTCTGGGTCTTTCTGGGTACCTTGTATTCTGTGCAGGTGGTGACCGGCAAATGGACTCATCCGGTGCATGCACAGATTCAAGCAGCAGAGCCCCATGCATCGGACATGGACTGCCTGCCAGAACAGAAGGTACCCAGGAAGAGCCAGAAGAAGTGGCTATTTTTGCATGCCATGGACATGGAGGAAGAAAGATCAGTATGTTAATTCCGCTGATACCGAAGCAGCCGGGGGCCTCCATTAGGGTCCACCAGAGGTATAGGGACATCTGTGGCTGATAGGCTCCAACTTTTTTTTTTTACTAGATGCATTTCACACAGCAAAAAGAAGGTAGAGAGACGTATTCTAACCCAACAGAAGCCAAAGCTCACTCTTTTGCCCTCCACCGGGTGAATGGGAGCCTATGGGTAGACTAGATGAACGCGCTGGGAGCTTTCCCGACACATGTGGTAAAGACACACCACAAACACAGCGTCATGGTGGATGACATATACTCACGGTATAGTGTTGTCAGAAACTTCTTATCGATGATGTTAATGAGGAAAGCCTTAATCACTTTCTGAAGATGGGAGGACAAGTCCTGGGGGGTGGCTATAAGGAAAGACACAGACACATGTTACTAAAATGCATCCGGGTCTCATTATGACCTCTACGTACAGATGTAGCACTCTTTAACTTCAGGTTTAACAGAACATAAGCCAATAAGGGTCATGTTAAGATGATAATATACGAGCAGCTTGACCTGCAGGTACCACTAACTGCTGGTCATCTACCAGAAACGTAGGCAAAGTCCAGGTGCACCCTCAGCAGTACAAGCCGCATGTGGAATAGCACCCTTAGGGTACGGCCACACCATCAGGGTTCTGCACGCAGTTTTGGAAGCCAAAATCAGAAGATCATAGGAGGAGAGAAAGTATTAAGGACAGATACGACTTCTCCTCATTTCTGAATTCACTCCTGGTTATGTCGAAACCTGACCGTGTGGCGACAACCTTAAAGTTTGCTATAACTGTGTATTTAAAAGGGAATCTGTCAGCAGTTTTGACCATGCTAAACTGCTAACAGAACTAGGTAGGGGCTGGAGAAAGCAGTACAAAAATGACTTTTGTAGAGCTTTTCTCATCGGGAGAAGTGAGAATATGAAGTTTTATTCTGCCAGACTCCAGGAGGCAAAGCTTCACTGTGAAATGCTCTCCCCATTGAGTTACCTCACATCCCCGTCCCTAGGCATGACAGCTATGGCATCCAACCAGGAGACCACTATAGCTGCCACATAGAGCAGAGGGGAGGGGCTGTGAAGTGGCTGCAGGCAGAGAGCAGTGAAGCTCCGCCTACTGGACACTCACAGGAGCAGAATCTGGCTGAATAGAACTTCATATTCACACTACACCTTCACAAAATGTATGTTTATTCTGTTCTCCCCAGCCCTTTACCTAGGGCTGTCAGACATTTACCATGGTCCAGCCTGCTGACGGACTCCCTTTAAGTGTCAAGAGAAAGACTGCTACATCTGTAAACTTGTGGTAACAAGATAAGGCTTTGGATGGAAACCTATATGATAAAAGATGTCCATTGGCTGGATAGGCCAATGATATTTGGTTGGGTTTCCCCATAGCGACTGCTGGAAGCCTGTACTATGCAGCCAAGAACTGGGTGGCAAAACCACAATGTTTTGCTGCGGTATCTCGGCAAGTTCAGGTGAAGCAAGTAACAAACATGTGCATCACCTACTCCTGCGGGAGACTTATTCTGATCTCCCCTTTGAAATAAGCATGTGCCCTCAGTCATGCCATGTGTACATGATTATGAGGGGTGGGCATCATGGGCTCTCTCACATGTATGCTTACAGAGGACCTATCATCAGGTTATGTGTCTACTAGAAGAATCAAGAACCTCCATACCAATAAATATGAAGACCAACGATACAGTAACTAGCGAGATCTCGTGTTCTGACATTGTACACTGCCAGGGGCTCGACAGGAGCTGCTTAACCAGAAGTTCAGACTTGGTGGTAAGTCTGGTCATTAAAGGGTTTCTACCACTTGCTTTGCACCCATTTCGTTTTCAGACACTAGCGATCCGGTAGTGTCTGATGTACAATACAAGCTAAGTATTATCTTATTCTGTCCGGCCGTTTTGTTTAAAAAAGCACTTTTATAATTATGCAAATGAGCCTCTAGGTGCTATGTGGGCGTCTTTCCAGCACCTAGAGGCTCCGTCTACCTTCCTAAACTGCCGCCCAGCTCGTCGCTCCAGACCGCCCTTCTCCTAGCGAATTCGATCCTCTCCCTGCTCCTGGCGTCTGAAATCTCGCGCCTGCGCCGTCCGTCTCTGCATTCGGCGGCATTCGGCGCAGGCGCAGTGGAAATGTCTGAGCGCTCCCTGCTCAGACATTTCCACTGCGCCTGCGCCGAATGCCGCCGAATGCAGAGACGGACGGCGCAGGCGCGAGATTTCAGACGCCAGGAGCAGGGAGAGGATCGAATTCGCTAGGAGAAGGGCGGTCTGGAGCGACGAGCTGGGCGGCAGTTTAGGAAGGTAGACGGAGCCTCTAGGTGCTGGAAAGACGCCCACATAGCACCTAGAGGCTCATTTGCATAATTATAAAAGTGCTTTTTAAACAAAACGGCCGGACAGAATAAGATAATACTTAGCTTGTATTGTACACCAGACACTAGCGGATTGCTAGTGTCTGAAAATGAAATGGGTGCAAAGCAAGTGGTAGAAACCCTTTAACTTAATGAGGGTCATTTATCAAAGGCTGATACCCCCTGTGCTGCTGGCGGATGCGCTGAGTTTATGAGGAGCCCTGACGCATCTTCCGCCAGTCTGTGTGCCTGGAGTGAAATCTATGGTAGTAGAGTTCAGGCGTCATTTACGCCCCAACCCCTGCCACACCACCACACCATATTCCCCATGAAAATGCTGCAGGTGACAACATTTTGCTGTACAGGCGTTAACAGTCACAAAAAGGAGTGTTGACTAAAATTGGCGTAAGGACTGTTGGTGAATGACCCCCCACTGTGTCCACCTTAACGGCCACAAATACGCCTGTTGTACCATGGCCTTCGAGGGATCTTATGCTACAGTGCCAAGTTTTTACGGCACCGCCGTCAACATTGTAGTGGAGGGAGCGAGAAACTACAGCGCTCCCAGTGAAGTCAATGGGCGCAGCACTGCAGTAATGACTACTGTCCACTACAATGTTCCAGGTGCTGTAAAGACTTCCAGCGCCAGAGCTACACCGAACCCCCGGCGGTCAGCTAGCCTATCTTGAGGATAAGCCATCAGTTGAAATGTAAAAAATCATTTAGGAAAGAACACTATAAAAATTTACTAAGAAAAATACAGCACCGAAAATCACATCTGTTTCTACATTTGCACCATAAAAATAAAATGACATAAATTGCACAGTAATGTATAGGTATGACATTTTTAGTGCATTAAAAAAAAAAGTTCACAATATGTGATCATTTTATTGTATAGGTTAATCATGGACACAGCGATACCAATTGTGTCGCTTATTTCAATTTTGCTTATGCATATAAAGGCATTTGTAAGCAAAAAAAAAGGCAATTTATGTATTTTATTACTAAAATACCTTTTCTTTTAACGTTTATTTATTTTTTGGATCCCATAGGGGAGCTGAACATGCAATCCTCTGATTGCTCATTTAATACACTGTGATACAGAAGCATCCCCTTGCCATCGAGGAGGAGTGATGAGGTGAAAAACGTTGACCCATCCGTCCCTCTAACTAACTAGATGCCGCGGTCAGCAATGACCCTGGCATCTAAGGAGTTAAACTGCCAGGATTGGAGTCATCCCCGATCCTGGCAGTAACCCTGGGTTCAGACCTGAGCGTTTTACAGCGCGTTCCTACGCGCTGTAAAACGCACAACAGGCAAGAACCAATGATTCCCTATGGGAATGGTTCTCACCTGGGCGTTTTACAGCGCGTACGATCGCGCTGTAAAAAGCCCGACGCTCAAACAAGTGCTTGAGCTTTTTTTTGGGCGTTTGTCGCGCGTTCCCGCACATAGATATTCGGGAACGCGCGACAATGTGTGCACGCCTGTCTCTGTATGCGCGATTGTAAACGCCCGTACAATCGCGCATACAGAGCGCTCGTTTCAGAACGCTCAGGTCTGAACCCAGGGTAAGAGTGGGGTTCTTGCTGTATGATAGAGGCCATCACAGTACGTCGGCTTGTGGGAAGTATGTACTTCCCGCGTCTAACTATTAGGCCTCATGCACACGACAGTATTTTTTCACGGTCCGCAAAAACGGGGTCCGTAGGTCCGTGATCCGTGACCGTTTTTTCGTCCGTGGGTCTTCCTTGATTTTTGGAGGATCCAGGGACATGAAAAAAAAGTTGTTTTGGTGTCCGCCTGGCGGTGCGGAGCCAAACGGATCCGTCCTGAATTACAATGCAAGTCAATGGGGACGGATCCGTTTGACATTGACACAATATGGTGCAATTGCAAACGGATCCGTCCCCATTGACTTTCAATGTAAAGTCAGGAGTCTCAGACGGATCCGCTCATATAATGCAGATCAGTACGGATCCGTCTGCATTATATTGTTAAAATATGTGAAAATAGCCTCAGACGGATCCGTCCAGACTTTCAATGTAAAGTCAATGGGGGACGGATCCGTTTGAAGATTGAGCCATAGTGTGTCATCTTCAAACGGATCCGTCCCCATTGACTTACATTGTAAGTCTGGACGGATCCGCAGGCCTCTGCACGCCTCCGCAGCGTTCAGGTGTCCGCCTGCTGAGCGGAGCGGAGGCTGAACGCTGCCAGACTGATGCATTCTGAGCGGATCCGCGTCCACTCAGAATGCATTAGGGCTGGACGGAAGCGTTCGGGTCCGCTTGTGAGCCCCTTCAAACGGAGCTCACAAGTGGACACCCGAACATTTTAACTTGAAGCGTCCCCAGATCGTGAAACTCAGATCCAACAGTATATTCTAACACAGAGGCGTTCCCATGGTGATGGGGACGCTTCAGGTTAGAATATACTGAAAAACTGTGTACATGACTGCCCCCTGCTGCCAGGCAGCAGGGGGCAGACCCCCCCCCCTGTTTTTAACTCATCGGTGGCCAGTGTGGCCGCCCCCCCCCCCCTCCCTCCCCTGTAGTTAACTCATTGGTGGCCAGTGCGGCCGCCCCCCTTCCCTCCCCTGTAGTTAACCCATTGGTGTCCAGTGGGCCCCCCCCCCTCCCCTGTAGTTAACTCATTGGTGTCCAGTGGGCCCCCCCTCCCTCCCCTGTAGTTAACTCATTGGTGTCCAGTGGGCCCCCCCTCCCTCCGCTGTAGATAACTCATTGGTGGCCAGTGGGCCCTCTCCCCTCCTAATTAAAATCGCCCCCCCTTTCATTGGTGGCAGTGGAGATTACCGATCGGAGTCCCAGTGTAATCGCTGGGGCTCCGATCGGTAACCATGGCAACCGGGACGCTACTGCAGTCCCGGTTGCCATGGTTACTTAGCAATTTGTAGAAGCTTCATACTTCTCTGCGAGCTGCGATGTCTGTGTCCGGCCGGGAGCTCCTCCTACTGGTAAGTGAAAGGTCTGTGCGGCGCATTGCCTATAGCACAGACCTGTCACTTACAAAATACGACAGTATTTTCAGCAAAAAAAACTGAAGTGTCTCCGAGTGCATTCCGTTTCAGTATTTCCGTACCGTGAAAAGATGGAACATGTTCTATTCTTGTCCGCAAATTACGGTGCTTGGCTCCATTTAAGTCAATGGGTCAGCAAAAAAAACGGAACACATATGGAAATGTATCCATATGTCTTCCGTGTCCGTTCCGTTTTTGCTGAACCATCTATTGAAAATATTATGCCCAGCCCAATTTTTTCTATGTAATTACTGTAAAAGGAATACAGAAAAACGGAAAGGAGACTGAAACAAAAAACGGAACAACGGATCTGTAAAAAACGGACCGCAAAACACTGAAAAAGCTATACGGTCATGTGCATGAGCCCTAAAAGTGCAGGTGTGACCAGATACTTACTGAAAGCACATGGATAACGGATATGGCACCTATACACACAGCGCACAGGCAGATCTATGGAGCTTACACAGAGAAAGGTGATGCTTCCTGAAGAGTTCCTTATAGCCTGGTTCTAGGTCTCCAGCCTCCCCATCTATATTCTCCTCTTCATCATCTACAATGAAGGCCGACATGTCGTCACTGTCCTCGCTCTCGCCCAGTGTCTCTGGGGTCAGGGGTGTGTATGTATCATCTGGACTTTCCTGCAACAGAGCAAATGACACGAGTTCATCTATAGGGGGCGATCACCTACACAGGTGTATTCAAAATATACAGACAAGAATCGGTTCTCGTGTAATCTGTGGATCAGACGTGGACCAGAAATACGGCCATGAGAATGCAGCACTCCACCTTTTCAAACAGCTGATTGGCATGGGTTCTGGGGGGTACTAATCAGGTACTGACGACCTATCCTTAGCTATGTGGACAATAAAAGTGCCCCGCCCACTGCACTTTGATTGACAGGACCAGGTATGATGAAGTTTTCACTGCCTGGCCCTGTCGATCAAAATATAAAGGCACAGCAGTTTCAGAGAGAGCAGAGCCTCTAGGTGTAACGACAACGCCCCCGTTGCTCCTAGAGGCTCATTTGCATATATAAAAACTTCATTTTTGTCAGCAATGCGGGCACATATCAACATGGGACCAACACAGATGCCTTCAGCTGCCAAGTGCACATGCAACAGGTCAGCCAGTGTCATAGGTACAGAACTGCTGACAGATGCCCTTTAGGAGTGAATTGGCTGGTATACTTACAAGGTCATAAGAAATGACCAGATTAGACCTCCTGGACAATAAACCAATATCCTGGGTAACTTGTGTAATAACTAGAATGGAGGCCATACTAGTGGTCACCCAGCTTAAAGGGAACCTGTCACACTCAACATGATGTCTGAGCTGAAGACAGCATATTCCAGAGCTGGAGGAGCTGAATCTTTTACCCAAAAATTACATATCCATCTGCTCAGCTCCTCCTGCTCTATAACACGCTGCCTGCAGATTAATTAGCATTTTCATGGTGACAGGTTCCCTTTAAGAACTAAGTAATCAATGGCATAATAGGACTGACAGATAGAAAACTGAAGGACTTGTATTTACTGGGAACTTTTTGATGGGGAAACTCATTTAGGATGTGTCCACCAAGGAAAGCGAGAAGTAAATGAGAAATTTTGTCAAAACATTGGAAGAAATCTGGAGCAATATGGACAAGCAGGGGGGTAGCTAAAGGCTCATGGGCCCTGGTGCAAGAGTTCAGCTTGGGCCCCCCTCCCTCATTGCTTTGTGGCCAGGGGCAGGGGTGCACATAGCCTTCATGCTGCATAAGACAAAAATTGAAATGACACCCCCCCCCCACCCCCCATGCCAAATTCTTGACCTAACCCCTTCTCTCCAGCCAAAGTTGTAAATTGACCAGCATGCCCCTCCTATAATACCAGTGTCTTATGCGTCACAGGGTTCTTTGGGTCCCCTCAGGCTCCTGGGCCCGGGCTGCTACCTCTGCATCCCCTATAGCTACGCCCCTGCAGACAAGAGAGGAATCTATAAAAACTGAAGACATTATGTTACCTCAGGGGCCTCACGGCTGGTGGTCCGGTTTCGGGACCTTCGTCTCTTAGCAAGCTGTTCAAGTGCCTCCAATCTCTTTTGTTTCTTGACGTGAGCCTTGGTCTCCTCAGCTCCTGATGCCTCTGCAGCTTCATCGCTGTCATCCTCATTAATAACACAGGTCCGTTTGACATTTCCTTTTTCGCCGGGTCCATCACTGTCGGAGCTGCTCTCACTGGCTATCACGGCAGATCTGCTCTTCAGTCTGGGTTTTCTGATTCGGCCTTCTTCACAGTCTTCTTCATCCGGCTGGTCTTCTGACTCATCGGTGGGGCAGCTGTCATCACTTTCCTCGCTCGTTTCCTCCGGTTCTTCCTCCTCTGAAGTCAAGGACTCATCAGAATCCACGATATTGGAGATGCTGTCTTTCTTAGTACGTTTCCAGTCCACTCGGGATTTCGGGTCTGGTTCAAGCAATTTTCTTTTCTGCCTTGTATTGTAGGTCTTACAGACAGTCTCCATGTCACCTGAGGAGGTTCAAAAACTGCAATAAAAAAAAAAGAAATGAATAAAATAAAAATACTTATTTTGCATATCTCACAGTATAATGCCTCACGAAATACAAACGGATAATTAAAAAGCCACCTAAAGTACTATTAGTACATAATGTGTTACTCCATGATCAAGAAAGCAAACAAATGAGATGAAAAGAAATATCTGCAGCATAAAAATACCTACCAGAGAGAAAATCTGTCACATAAATAAGGTGAAGAACATAAAAAAAAAACAAGGACAATTTAGAACACATATCAGTAGTGTAACATGGTGGCAGGTAAAGTACTGGAGGGGGTGTATACCTCACCTACAATGCTCAGAGGGGTGAGGTAAAAAAAATCCAGGAAACTAGGTTCCCTTAAAGGGTTTCTACCACTTGCATATCACATATTTGGTGATCAGACACTAGCGATCCGCTAGTGTCTGATGTAGCTTACAAGCTAATTATTACCTTAATCCGTTCGGCCCATACCTCAAAAAAAGCACTTATATCTTTATGCAAATGAGCCTCTAGGTGCTATGCAGGCGTTTTTCCAGCACCTAGAGGCTCCGTCTACCTTTCAGTTTGCCGCCCAGCGCCTCGCTCCAGCACGCCCATCTTCAACTCTATTCGATCCTCCCCCTGCTTCTGTCTTCTGAAATCTCGCGCCTGCGCCGTTCGTCGCGGCATTCGGCGCAGGTGCAGTCAATGTCTGACCGCTCCGTGCTTAGACATTTCCACTGCGCCTGCGCCGATGACATCGGCGCAGGCGCAGTGGAAATGTCTGAGCACGGAGCGGTCAGACATTGACTGCGCCTGCGCCGAATGCCTCCGAATGCCGCGACGAACGGCGCAGGCGCGGGATTTCTGAAGGCAGAAGCAGGGGGAGGATCGAATACGGTAAGAGATGGGCGTGCTGGAGCGAGGCGATGGGCGGCAAACTGAAAGGTAGACGGAGCCTCTAGGTGCTGGAAAAACGCCTGCATAGCACCTAGAGGCTCATTTGCATAAAGATATAAGTGCTTTTTTTGAGGTATGGGCCGAACGGATTAAGGTAATAATTAGCTTGTAAGCTACATCAGACACTAGCGGATCGCTAGTTTCTGATCACCAAATATGTGATATGCAAGTGGTAGAAACCCTTTAATAATAAATCAAATTTTATTGAACACGATTAAAAAACACTAATAATATGTATTAATAGTAGGGAATCTAAATAATATGCCACATATCAATGCATCGTGATTAAATATCCAAAATACACGATTAATGCCATAACTAAATGCTCCATTAGCTATCTCACATGAAGGTACGTCTCAGGATCAATTAATACTGCATGAATACAACCACATTAAAATTGAGTCACATAAAGACTATATAAATTGTGCAGATACAATAGTCACCTTCACCCTACGCTACAACTGAAAACATTCCCAGAAGAGAACTAAATAAGATTATGACAATAAAGTGAATGACATGCCAAAGTGCTGCTGTGCGTGCGGCAAGCTTCCTCGACGCGCGTTTCGCGGTTTGGCTTCAGCAGGAGGGGTGGTTTTGCAGGGGACTTACGTATAGTTTAAAAGTAATGCGGGCCAATCCTATGCTAGATTGAATAACATGTGACCTCTAATTGGTATCGCCGTATTGACTAATCCTGACCAGCCCGATGTACATCACTTCCGCCCGACGATGTGGAGGCAAACGGATCCGTCCTGACACAATATGGCAAAATAGAAAACGGATCTGTCCTCCATTGACTTTCAATGGAGTTCATGACGGATCCGTCTTGGCTATGTTAGAGATAATACAAACGGATCCGTTCTGAACGGATGCATGCGGTTGTATTATCTGAACAGATCCGTCTGTGCAGATCCGTGATGGATCTGAACAAAACGCGAGTGTGGAAGTAGCCTAAGATGAACCTCATGTGTTATAAATCACAAAAAAAATATATATATTAAATCTATATTTTTGGGCTCAGTGCAATAAAGCTTGCTTGTTCATTTTTTTCCCCTATCTTCCTTAAATGAACATTCCTTACAGATGCACCTTATCGAGATCGCTCCGCCTTGTTTTCCCTTATTTATTTTATTATCTCGAAAAAATACACAAAATTACGAAATAAATTTAAAACCAAATAAAAACATACATAAAATACTATATTGTGGTCAAGTGGACAACTTTAATCCCCAAGGAAAATAACGATACTACAAAAAGGCACCGAATCTCAAATTCTCATTTAACCGTTTTGGTGCCAAAGTACCCAACCTAAAAATCCACCTACTTTCCAATTGGGCCAATTTTTTCCCTTTATCGCCTCCTCTTGCTCCTAAGTGGACCATATCGAAGCCCTTGAATCGTAGCAAATTGGGATTATTTTTGTGGAACAGCTTAAAATGTTTTTAGAATTGTTTTCCAATTTCTGATGTCCTCTTCATCCTTTGCTTTTTAATTTATTAAAAGGAACCTAGTTTACTCCTATTTTTTGGATGTGTAATGAACCCAGGTGTAGGTGCTGGGCTCATTGCTGTGGGGATACAGACAGGGCTGACAGCCTCATTCAGACCTGGGCTGGCTGTGCAAAGTCGGATTTCTCTGTGTCTGGATTCAAAGTACATAGCTGAGGTAACATGACGTACAGTTAGCGCCCCGATGGGCAATGCGATTTATTTTGTGTATGTCACCCACACGTGGATGCTTAAAAGTGTCTAATTTACTTGAATGCCACTGTCTTGTGTTGGATGTAAAATAAAAGCTGTTTGGACTTTTAACCCTGAAATGTGTGAGTCTGGTCATTGCTGACCCCGCCACAAGCACGTGGACCCGTGACAGTAGTAATAAGACAAAGCAACTGGACTTCATTTAGAAAAACTTGTACAAAGAATCTCCAGCAATAAATACTGGCAAGGCATACCATGCTGACTGAAGCACGAGTCACCAAAATTTAACCACCTCCCGTCTGCCCGTGGACTATAAACGTCCGGGAGGTGGATCTCTATCTCCTAATGGACGTTTCTGAATGTCCGTTCAGAGTTGGCAGCTGCAGATCGGGTTGTTGTCAGTGACAGCAGGGCAACCTAGAGAGAAGGCAGGGACAGTGCCCAGGTGTCCCTGCCTTCCGGATCGCTGTATACACAGCACTGAACGAGATCAGGAAGGGTTATGCCGGGGCCGGGAGAGTGCAGGAGCTGTCGGGTCTTTCCCAGACCTCGATCAGCCCTGCACTGAGGCTGTACAGCGCAGTATACTGCTGTACAGCCTCTCTGGGGGGTGTATTTCCCCTGTAACTGGGGCTACTATGTCAGCCCCAGTTTACAGGAGGAATCAATAGTAAAAAAAAAAATATATATATATTTTTTATTAAATGTCCTCCAGAGGTCTTGTATGACCTTATGGGGGACGCAAAGTGTAAAATATATATATATATTTTTTTAAATAAAGTGTTTTATAAAAAAAAATTTTAAAAAAGGTTTCACATGTAAAAAAATAAATAAATCCCCAAGTAAGTAATAAAAAAAAAATTTAAAATAGAAAAAATAAAATACAGGGAGGGGGGCCACACTGGCCACCAATGAAATTAATACAGTAGAGGGAGGGAGGGGGCGGGCCGCACTGGCCACCAATGAATTTAAAACTGGGGAGGGAGGGGGTCTGCCCCCTCCTGCCTGGCAGCCCCTGATCTCTTACAGGGGGCTATGATAAGCACAATTAACCCCTCAGGTGCGGCACCTGAGGGGTTAATTGTATAGATCACAGCCCCCTGTAAGAGATCGGGTGCTGCCAGGCAGCAGGGGGCAGTCATGTACACAGTTCGTAGTATATTCTAACTAGAAGCGTCCCCATCACTATGGGAACGCCTCTGTGTTAGAATATACTGTCGGATCTGAGTTTTCACGAAGTGAAAACTCAGCTCTGAAAAATCTTTTATGCAGACGGATCTTCGGATCCGTCTGTGTGAAACAGAAAACAATAGGGGACAACCCCAGGGGTGCTGAAAGGGGGGGGGGGGGGGGAAGGAAGGGGGGGGGGCCCGTGCCCACCCAATATACCCACAATCACACCCCTAAAGAATAACTCGGCACAAGCTCCCGAGTGCACATATCAGAACAACAGCGAAAAAAAGGAGCCAAGGCGCCAGATAATAAATCATTCTCCTTTCCCGTCTATATAGACCAGACAACATATAGGGCCCCTTCTTTGAATACATATGACACGTGTGGTTACATTAATATTCCTCTCTTAGCCTCCCCTCTTTCCCATCTATTTATTTGACCATTATGTATATGTCTTTTTCTATTTTTCCTATTAATCGTGGTGTCCGATACTTTGATTCTGGTGGATGGATGTCTGCTGCTCCTCCCCCGGTGTGATGCGTGCGCGCGTCATCCGGAGCCGCCTCCGGCGCCCCATGCCCGTGCGTCCATACGTCATTTCCGCCCGGTCATGTGCTTCGTCACGTGATGTGGGCGTGCCTTTGACCGGACGCCGGCTGCGGGGTGTCCGGATGTGGTTGCGCGCCGATAGCCATACGCACCTGGGGATTAGTAAGTGCTCATATTTGATTGGTTGGTAGAGATTTTAAAACATTCGATCCGCAGTGATGGCGTTACCCCCTGACGAAGGCACGCCGAAACACGCGTTGGGGGAGCGCTATCCTGGTCGGTCCACTCCTGGTCTGTTTGAGGTGAGGTTCCATCTGTATTTTTATCCCCCGGTCTCTTTCATTTTGATTGTTCACCTCCATGCTAGGTTCCCCTTGCATGGCCGGGCGCCAACATCTATTTCTGTGTTGGGTTCTGTTATTACTTCTGACCCACCTGTTTACCATATACACCTGGTTGGTCCACGGGTAGGTTATCCACCATTCTTTATATACATATCCCGCTGACCTTATACATTCTAGCATTCCAGACCAGAGTGTCCCTCCCAGGGTGGCGGTTTTCTTTCCTCTCCCTGCTCCCTCTTTTTCTTGTCCCTCTGCATCTTTTATATGTAAAATTTTACGGTTTGTCATATTATAATAAAGGATTTATTACATTTATTATCTGGCGCCTTGGCTCCTTTTTTTCGCTGTTGTTCCGTCTGTGTGAAAGTAGTATCACTGATTAGTTATCCTACTTTAAAACTTAGCTTTTATCAGATATTATATATAAAATATATGTCCCACAGTAATAATGATGACTGCATGAAACGGAAAACATTCATAACTATACTCAGACATCAATTATTAGGTACTGCGTATGTGCATGTAACACATAATTTTATGCACACACATACGTAGTCCTATCATATAGATATAATACAAATGGTATGACCAATTATTATGATCCCCACTCACGGTTTGTTGCATGGGCCAGGTGTAGTCAGGATATTCCGACCGTATGCGTGATCAGGGGGTCTGGGGTGGTTACCGTTGTATACTGAAAAAAATGGTTCCAGATAAAGTTCAATTCCTGAGTAGTTTGAAGTAGTTGGTCAGGCAGGTGGGAGAATGTCCCACCTGCCTGACCAACTACTTCAAACTACTCAGGAATTGAACTTTATCTGGAACCATTTTTTTCAGTATACAACGGTAACCACCCCAGACCCCCTGATCACGCATACGGTCGGAATATCCTGACTACACCTGGCCCATGCAACAAACCGTGAGTGGGGATCATAATAATTGGTCATACCATTTGTATTATATCTATATGATAGGACTACGTATGTGTGTGCATAAAATTATGTGTTACATGCACATACGCAGTACCTAATAATTGATGTCTGAGTATAGTTATGAATGTTTTCCGTTTCATGCAGTCATCATTATTACTGTGGGACATATATTTTATATATAATATCTGATAAAAGCTAAGTTTTAAAGTAGGATAACTAATCAGTGATACAGTTTAATGTGTTCCTACAACATATTTATTCCTAAATCATTACTGTGATTTGTGCTGTGTGAAAGTAGCCTACGGACACGGATCACGGACGCGGATGACAATCTTGTGTGCATCCGTGTTTTTTCACAGACCCATTGACTTGATGGGTCCGTGAACCGTTGTGCGTCAAAAAAATAGGACAGGTATTATTTTTATGACGGACAGGTATTATTTTTATGACGGACAGGAAACACGGATCACGGACGCGGATGAACAATGGTGCATTTTCCGAGTTGTCAATGGGTCAGCAGAAAATCACGGAAAAAGGAACAACGGACACGGATGCACACAACGGTCGTGTGCATGAGGCCTTACTTGCAGTTTTTTATGTGGATCTGCCCCAGATCTCGCCGTCTGCACGGCACAGGGTGAAATGGACGTGCTGCACATTTTAATAATCTTCTGCATCGTGTAGACGAGCTATAGAAAGTCCCATCTACTTAGCGGGCACTGTATTAAGACTCATGCACGCGACCGTTATGATTCTATGTTGTGTCATTTCTTTATAATTTCTAGCAGGAATAATAGAGGAACGGCACAACACAGTGAGAAGAAGAGAAGCTCCAGAATTGTTATTACATGGGGATGCGTCAGAAGAGGGGAGAAAACCCGTCGGCTGGATGCACATTTGGCGGACAGCTCCCTCCCCCGCGCACATGCATGCTCAGCTCGCCGGATGCACATTTGGCGGACAGCTCCCTCCCCCGCGCACATGCATGCTCAAGTTGCCGGATGCACATTTGGCGGACAGCTCCCTCCCCCGCGCACATGCATGCTCAAGTTGCCGGATGCACATTTGGCGGACAGCTCCCTCCCCCGCGCACATGCATGCTCAGCTCGCCGGATGCACATTTGGCGGACAGCTCCCCCGCACACATGCATGCTCAGCTCGCTAGATGCACATTTGGCGGACAGCTCCCTCCCCCGCGCACATGCATGCTCAGGTTGCCGGATGCACATTTGGCGGACAGCTCTCTCCCCCGCGCACATGCATGCTCAGCTCGCTAGATGCACATTTGGCGGACAGCTCCCTCCCCCGCGCACATACATGCTCAGGTTGCGCCGGATGCACATTTGGCGGACAGCTCCCTCCCCCGCGCACATACATGCTCAGCTCGCCGCCTGCACATCTGGCGGACAGCTCCCTCCCCCGCGCACATGCATGCTCAGCTCGCCGCCTGCACATCTGGCGGACAGCTCCCTCCCCCGCGCACATGCATGCTCAGCTCGCCGGATGCACATTTGGCGGACAGCTCCCTCCCCAGCGCACATACATGCTCAGCTCGCCGCCTGCACATCTGGCGGACAGCTCCCTCCCCCGCGCACATGCATGCTCAGCTCGCCGCCTGCACATCTGGCGGACAGCTCCCTCCCCCGCGCACATGCATGCTCAGCTCGCCGCCTGCACATCTGGCGGACAGCTCCCTCCCCCGCGCACATGCATGCTCAGCTCGCCGCCTGCACATTTGGCGGACAGCTCCCTCCCCCGCGCACATGCATGCTCAGCTCGCCGGATGCACATTTGGCGGACAGCTCCCTCCCCCGCGCACATGCATGCTCAGCTCGCCGTATGCACATTTGGCGGACAGCTCCCTCCCTCGCGCACATGCATGCTCAGCTCGCCGCCTGCACATTTGGCGGACAGCTCCCCCGCGCACATGCATGCTCAGCTCGCCGTATGCACATTTGGCGGACAGCTCCCTCCCCCGCGCACATGCATGCTCAGCTCGCCGCCTGCACATTTGGCGGACAGCTCCCCCGCGCACATGCATGCTCAGCTCGCCGTATGCACATTTGGCGGACAGCTCCCTCCCCCGCGCACATGCATGCTCAGCTCGCCGTATGCACATTTGGCGGACAGCTCCCTCCCCCGCGCACATGCATGCTCAGCTCGCCGCCTGCACATTTGGCGGACAGCTCCCCCGCGCACATGCATGCTTAGCTCGGTGTCTGCGTGCTATAGACTTGCACACGTGCAGCCCCCTCATACACCGCGGCTCCGGCTCATATCCCTTGCACGTTAGGACTGCAGAAAGTCGCGCTGCGGCTGCAGTTTACGGGACTCTGCGGTCACAAGTCCAAACCTGCAAAAATGGCGCATTGTCACCGTATCTGCATTGATTATGGCAAAAAACTGCGACAAGACCCCACCACATGTGCTGCAGTGTAATGTACATCATATAGAGCCCCCGACCAGCACTGTATGGGGGCTATCATCAGCAGCCATGCTCCACCCTATAACCCACTGACTGCCAGCTCCTGCCATGACGTCATTTAGCGAGGGAAATACGTCACGGCTCGGAAACTTTACCGCGACCTCCCCTGCTCATGAGGGGTTAATAATAGACACTCACGTGACGCGCAGAGCTCTGTTCACCGGAGACACAACCGTCTGACAACGGCAAATCCCTCGGCGGCCACGCCCCTTTTCTTGAAACGTCACTCAGAGCTAGTCCTGGCTTTCGGTTTCCATTTTGGGGCCCGTGTGTTACAGGAGGGAGTGGGCGGGGACTGGGTCCTGTGTTACAGGAGGGAGTGGGCGGGGACTGGGCCGTGTGTTTACAGGAGGGAGTGGGCGGGGACTGGACCCTAAGTTACAAGAGGGAGTGGGCGGGGACTGGGCCCGGTGGGCCGTGTGTTTACAGGAGGGAGTGGGCGGAGACTGGACCCTGTGTTACAAGAGGGAGTGGGCGGGGACTGGGGCGTGTGTTTACAGGAGGGAGTGGGCGGAGACTGGTCCGTGTGTTACATGAGGGAGTGGGCGGGGACAGCGCGGTGTGTCACAGCCGGGAGTGGGCGGGGACAGGACCCTGTGTTACAGGCGGGAAGAAGCCCCGCACGGCGCACTCAGCACTGCTTGTTACGTTTACGTTTGCTCTTGTGTCACGTGGTGCAGTCCGACTCCGTACACTTTTAGTGAAGGAGTCGGGTCGGACCTGCCATAGACCCTACTAAGAAAGTTTCTGATTAGTGGTTGCTTAGGGGGCCCCCCTGAGCCCTCCCAAGTCTGCCAACTGGATATAGTGATCTCATGCTAGCCTCAGATACCTCTAAACTATCCCAGTGATATGCCCTCAATGTATGATAAGGGCCAAGGGGGCTATCCCATAAATAATGATAACCTCTCCACATCAGTGGGGGGTCTGAGTCCCAACCCTGGTCGATCAGTTGCTTTAGGATGCCACCACGCTCTCCAGAGCTCTGCTAGAAACTAGGCCATGTGACCGATGTACCGTGATGTCACATGACCTAGGAAGAGGTGACGGAGTGCCTGACCTCTTATAACGGCTGATCGGCAGGGGTCCCGGGAGTCAGACCCCCATCTGATATTGATGACCTATCCTGAGGATAAGCCTCTTAATACCTCAGTCTGCCCCTGAAAGGGGTTGTCCAGCTGTGATAATAAAAAATTGTGGGAAGTTACAAATGAAAATAAGGGAAAATAAACTTTAGCCCCTTCTGCTTCGGCACCAGTGACACCGTGTTCCCTCTCTGGTCTCTACAGGAGTACCGTAGATAGTGGAGCGCTGTCTCAAGAATTCCCATAGAAATCAATGGAACAACCATGCATGCGTGCAACCGTCCACTCCATTTCAGGGGGGCTGTCGGGGCTATGGATCCCCCGTTTTCATGATTGTGGGGGTCACAGTGGTAGGACCCCACTGATCTAATAGTTATCCTCTGTAGCCTCCCTTCTAGCACTCTAACACCCCTCCAATCTATCCTCCACTCTGCTTCCCAGCTAACCCACCTCTCCCCTATTACTCCTCTGTCTCTTCTCTCTTTCACTCTCTTCACTGGCTCCCCATGGCCCAGAGAATCCAGTACAAAACACTATGACAAGGCAGTCCACAACCGGACCTCTCCATACATCTGTGACCTGATCTCCCGGTACCTTCCCACATGTAATCTCCGATCCTCACAAGACCTCCTTCTCACCTCTTCCCACAATCGCCTCCAAGATTTCTCCCGTGCATCCCCCATTCTCTGGAACACATCAGACTCTCACCTACAGTGGAAACCTTCAAAAGAAACCTAAAAACCCACCTCTTCAGACAAGCCTTCAACCAGTGACCCTGCTGCCGCTATACCGCCATGACCAGCATTACCCTCACCTACTGTGTCCTTCATCCATACCTTATACACTACTCACAAAAAGTTAGGGATATTTGGCTTTCTGGTAAAAAAGCTCCAGTGATATATCATGAAAGTCGGGCTTTTAAGCAGCAGAGGTGATTTCCACATCTCAAACAATTTTTTGAAACAAAAGCCAACACCAGTGCTGGTTATACCCCCACAAAATGTCAGTGTCTCAATAACTTATTTGTCCTTGAGCATCAATTACAACTTGACAACGACGTCTCCTGCTGTTCACAAGTCTACTTATTGTCTGCTGAGACATGGCATCCCACTCTTCTTGAAGGGCGGCCCTCAGGTCATGGAGGTTCTGGGTTACAGAAATATTACCCTCGACATGGCGACTCAGCTGATTCCATAGGTTTTTAATGGGATTCAGGTCTGGAGAAGGTGCAGGCCACCCATTTGAGGTACCCCAGTCTCCAGCAGCCGTTCCCTAATTATGCGACCTTTTTTTTTTTTTATATAAATATTTCTTTATTAATTTTCTCAAAATCAAAACAATATACAAAGATATATACACAAAAGGGGGGAGCATAGTGGATATACATATTACATCTTCCAATTTACATTCTTAATAATAAACATACTCATTAAATTCCAACATGTCCCATTGGTCTGTCCATCAAGCCAACATGAAAAAAAAGAAGACCGAACCTCCTCCAAATAAAATACCCCGGATGGATACTTATCTCCCTCCTTCCGTGACAAAAAATTCCTGGACATTTCAGACAGCAAAATTATTTTCCCTTTTCTCCATACATTTTGGAGAGGAGGCCCGGCGTAAGGAATAAACGATGTACTATCTTAAATTGTGTCAACCGATGGTGACGGGAAACAGAAGCCTTTTTAATATTTTGGTATACCTCTCGCCACTGTAGTGAATTCCCTACCCCTAAATCCGCTTCCCATTTACCAACACTCTTAAATTTAAAAACCTTACTTAATTATTTTCTAAATCTAGCATAAATTTGAGAAACCCTAACTTTTTTCCCATAAGAATTATAACAGAAACCTAATAGTGCCTGCGTGACGGGTGTTTGAGAAATTTTACTTTGCATGTAAGCACATGCATGTTTAAGTTGAACATATCTATAGTGGCATAAGGCCGTGATTGGCGTCTCATTAAATATTTCCCCTATAGGCTTTACTTTACCAAAAGTGCAAATATGTGACAACATCGTAATTCCTCTTTTAGTCCAATAATTATTGTCGTTTAACCCAACAAATTCTTTTAGGAGAGGGTTGTCCCGTAGCGGGGCAAAATCCTGTACGTTTGTTAGCCGCAGAATGGTCTTGGTCTTATTCCACACTTTCTGTAGCATTGAACCTATAGGGTAGGTATTTTCACTGCGACCTAAAAGTCCGGTCTCTAATGTGCTAAATATATTCAATATAGGGGACTTCTGTTGTTTCTCAAGATAGGATAGCAACATACCGTCCCCCACATTAATACACCATTGTAGGGGATCCGGAAGTTGCGTCTGCGCCTGCGCCAGGAAGTAGGAAGGTCTTGGCTGGCGCGAACTTCCACAGACAACCCGCGCGGGAGAGGACAGGTCGTGTCTTCAGCTCCTGGAGGTGAGTATTCAGTGTGTGTTTTGTCTTTTAATACATTAAATACATGCATCTACTATGTCCTAGACATAGTAGATGCATGTAGGAGGCAGCAAATGAATGCTGGGGGTAGTAGTCCCCTGGGGAATGCTGCCCCCAGCACCCACCGTGCAGTCACCCCAGCTTCAGTCCCAAGTGCTTTTTCTTTGGGACTGCAGCTGGCTGGGGTGACTGCATGGTGGATGTTGGGGGTGGTAGTCCCCTGGTTAAGGTGGTACTGTTGTTTAATATTAATGTGTTAACTTTCATCTTTTTGTTCTCATTTTTCTTAGGTTATATTTTTTGGATGACAGACCTGATCTTCATACTTTTAAAAAAAATGTCCAGTAAGTATCATTTTTGAGGGATTTTTTTCAATGATTCAAAATCAATTGTTTAATTATTTTTAATTGTTTCAATAGGCTATTCAAGTGAGTCCGGGAACTCTCCTCCAAGGCGACGAGTTCGCTTGGATACGGTATGTCATGTTTTAAAGTTTTTATTTATTATCCCATCCATGTCCAAAATATATATATTTTTTTCTTTTACAGCAATCGTCAACGGAGGAGAGGTATTCCGGCCCTGGTCCGACAGCGGGAGAGGAGGAAGTCGGGGGTGGACACCATGAATCGGTAATAAAAAAAAAAAAGAAATGTATTGTGTTTTTTCTTAAAATTTTAGGTTATTAAGTTTGATATTCTTTTATTTTAGTCTAATCCTACTGTTGCCTCAAGAGGTCGTCAGCAACCACCCACAAGGCGCCGGGGAGCACGCGGCGGTCGGGGACGTGTGAGTATATCTCAGTATTGAATCTTGTTATATCATATGTGTAAATTACTAAATTATTTTTTAAAATTAATAAATTATTTTCTCGTTTTTTTAGGGTTCAAGGGCCTCTGCCAGAACGGATGAGGAGGAATTATCTGGTTTCTATATCGACAATAAACTCCTCATCCATCTGGTGGAGGAACGCGTCCCACTCTGGGACCATACCGACCGCCGCCATGCAGACCATCACCTGACCCGGAGTCTGTGGATGGAGATTTGCGGAAAAATGCTGACGGATTGGGACGACCTCAGTGAAGGCAAACAGGAAGATTGCAGTAAGTAGCCTTACATTTTTTTAATTGATTAGTTATCTGTCATGTCCAAACTGCGGCCCTCCAGCTGTGGCAAAACTACAACTCCCAGCATGCCCTATCCAGGCATGTTGGGAGTAGTAGTTTTGCAACAGCTGTTGGGCTGCAGTTTGGTAATGCCAGTAATTTGAGAGTAATGTTTATTTTTATATTTTTCAGAGACGGCAGTCATGGTGCGATGGCGCTCAATAAGGGACCGCTATAAGAAAGACTATAATGAGGAGGTCAATCGCTCGAGTGGGTCTGGCGGAACCCGCCGGCAGCCGTACCGCTATGCGGCTGCCCTAGGGTTCCTACGTAGAACCCTAGAGCTGCGAAGGTAAGTAAAAAATTCCCCCAAAAAATGTTAAAATCAATTTTTAAAACATGCTAATTTTTCTTTTTTTGTTTTCTTTACAGAACAACTAGCAATACTCGGGCGCCAGAACCTCCTTGTGAAAGTCATCAAGAGGCGGTCCCTGCTGAGCTGCCACCCGCGGATCCCTCTCCACCTCGTCCAGCACCTGGTCAGGACCCAAATCGTCCTCTACTGGTTCCCTCTGGTGACGCAACAATGGACGTTATGGAGCCACTTTTTGAGGCGTTGATGCGTTCGCCAGAGGGCCGGTAGAAGCCGCCAAGCTGATTATGAAGACCTCACAAGGCTACTTGTATGAGACCTTGTGTGGTTACAGCAATAGGATTGTAGCCATGGAGGCCGAGCTGAGAAGTCTGCGGGAGTGTGTGGCGCAGTTTTCTCAGCCGGGCCCGCTACAACCCTATTGGCCGTCAGTTAATCAGCTGGTGGCGGACTTCACGCCCGACCAGGTGTTGGAGTTGAGACGTAGGGTGGAGGATGCGGTGTGGGATTTGAGACACCGCACAACTTCCGTCCCCCAACCACCAACCTATCCCCTCTCCCATTCCTATCCCCCTCCCATTCCTATCCCCCACCACAACCTCCTCACCACTTCCAACCTTCTCACCCCTTCCAACCTCCGCAAACTCCAACCCGTCCACCTCAACCACCTCCCCATTCTACAACCCCCGAGCCTTTTCACCACTGTTCTCTCTCTCCTCCTAACTATTTTCAACAATCAACTTTCACCACTCCTTCTTCGCTGGCTCGGACAACTCCTTCACCCAATCCCCCATCCAGTTTGCATACTCCCGCTGTCTCTCCTCCCACATCACACATTTCAGTGTCCCCCAGAACATACGAAGGTGGAGAGGGATCAAGCCGTGCACTGCCTTCCACCCCCCAACCTCCTCCTCAATACCAGGATTTGTAATTTTTGTTGTTTGAAATTTTATATTAATATTGTTTTATTTATATATATTTTTATTTTATAAAATTCAGTAAAATTCTGTTAAAAGTTTTTATGTGTTTTTTTTTACTTATCTAAAAATAAAGGCCTGACATGCTCTCACATCGCTTGTGGAGCGACACTGGAACTGTCGCTCTGCAAGCGGTGGGAGAGGGTGTAGTGGATAAAGGCCTGACATGCTCTCACACCGCTTGGGGAGCCAGCCAATGATAGTGGCTACTCATGCGGTGATAAGATTTTTTTGTAAAAATAATATAAATTATTTAAAAAGAAACACAATACTACTATATTTGAAAATGTTATTAAACTTTATTAAAGAACAATTTTTTGGAGAAAAAAAACAGCAACAGTAAAAAATTTCGATTTTAAACATTCTGGTCCTAAACATCTGAGCTGAAGTAGGCAGCAAATGAATCGCGCATGGCGGACACCGCCACAGTACCACGTGGTCCAAAAGTTTCAATACTAGTCATTTCGCTGTCCTCGATTATTCGCTCAATGGCGGGTTCTTTAGTCCGTATGAAATCGTGAAGAACTACCCCACACTTTACCACTTCGTCTACTGTTTCAATCTTCAACTGAATCGGTTTAGCAAAAACTCTCCATTTAGAGACAAGGATCCCAAAGGTGCACTCGACCATTCTTCGTGCCCTTGTTAACCGATAATTGAAAATGCGTTTTGTGGCATCCAATCCACGGCTGGAGTAGGGTTTAATCAGGTTTCCAGACATTTGGAAAGCTTCATCACCCACCAAGACGTATGGCAGTGGTGGACTGTCGGTTCCAGGCATAGGTTCAGGAGGTGGAAAGTCAAATTGCCGATTGTACACGCTCCGTCCCATGAAAGAGTTTTTAAAAATCATTGGTGCGGCCATATGCACCAATATCAACTGCCACAAACCGGTACTCAGCATCAGCGATGGCCATTAAAACAATTGAAAAATAATTTTTATAATCAAAAAGGGTCCAAAAACAGAGCCTGGAAACTATAGGCCGGTAAGTTTAACATCTGTTGTGGGTAAACTGTTTGAAGGTTTTCTAAGAAATGCTATGTTAGAGCATCTTAACGGAAATAAGCAAATAACGCCATATCAGCATGGCTTCATGAGGGATCGGTCATGTCAAACTAATTTAATCAGTTTCTATGAGGAGGTAAGTTCTAGACTTGACAGCGGCGAATCAATGGATGTCGTGTATCTGGACTTCTCCAAAGCATTTGACACTGTACCGCATAAAAGGTTAGTATATAAAATGAGACTGCTCGGACTGGGAGAAAACGTCTGTTAGGGTACTTTCACACTTGCGTTGTTTGATTCCGGCAGGCAGTTCCGTTGCCTGAACTGACTGCCTGATCAGGCAAACTGTATGCAAACGGATGTCACTTTTTCTGACTGATCAGGCATTTTGCTGACTGATCAGGATCCTGATCAGTCAGAAAAATGCCTGATCAGTCAGAAAAATGCATTGCAATACCGGATCCGTTTTTCCGGTGTCATCAGGCAAAACGGATCAGTTTTTTTTTTTTCATTTTTAAAGGTCTGCGCATGCGCAGACCGGAAGGACGGATCCGGCATTCCGGTATTTTGAATGCTGGATCCGGCACTAATACATTCCTATGGAAAAAAATGCCGGATCCGGCGTTCAGGCAGGTCTTCAGTTTTTTTCGCCGGAGATAAAACCGTAGCATGCTACGGTTTTCTCTTTTGCCTGATCAGTCAAAACGACTGAACTGAAGACATCCTGATGCAAACTGAACGGATTACTCTCCATTCAGAATGCATGGGAATATGCCTGATCAGTTATTTTCCGGTATAGAGCCCCTGTGACGGAACTCTAGCGCCGGAAAAGAAAAACGCAAGTGTGAAAGTACCCTAAGTGGGTAAGTAACTGGCTGAGTGATAGAAAACAGAGGGTGGTTATTAACGGTACACACTCAGATTGGGTCACTGTCACTAGTGGGGTATCTCAGGGGTCAGTATTGGGCCCTATTCTCTTCAATATATTTATTAATGATCTTGTAGAAGGCTTGCACAGTAAAATATAAATTTTCGCAGATGACACTAAACTGTGTAAAGTAATTAACACTGAAGAGGACAGTATACTACTACAGAGGGATCTGGATAGATTGGAGGCTTGGGCAGATAAGTGGCAGATGAGGTTTAACACTGACAAATGTAAGGTTATGCACATGGAAAGGAATAATGCAAGTCACCCGTACTTATTAAATGGTAAAACACTCGGTAACACTGACATGGAAAAGGACCTAGGAATTTTAATAAACAGCAAACTAAGCTGCAAAAAACAGTGTCAGGCAGCTGCTGCCAAGGCCAATAAGATAATGGGTTGCATCAAAAGGGGCATAGATGCTCGTGATAAGAACATAGTCCTAACACTTTACAAATCACTAGTCAGACCACACATGGAGTACTGTGTACAGTTCTGGGCTCCTGTGAACAAGGCAGACATAGCAGAGCTGGAGAGGGTCCAGAGGAGGGCAACTAAAGTAATAAATGGAATGGGGCAACTACAGGACCCTGAAAGATTATCAGCATTAGGGTTATTCACTTTAGAAAAAAGACGACTGAGAGGAGATCTAATTAATATGTATAAATATATCAGGGGTCAGTACAGAGATCTCTCCCATCATCTATTTATCCCCAGGACGGTGACTGTGACGAGGGGACATCCTCTGCATCTGGAGGAAAGAAGGTTTGTACACAAACATAGAAGAGGATTCTTTACGGTAAGAGCAGTGAGACTATGGAACTCTCTGCCTGAGGAGGTGGTGATGGTGAGTACAATAAAGGAATTCAAGAGGGGCCTGGATGTATTTCTGGAGTGTAATAATATTACAGGCTATAGCTACTAGAGAGGGGGCGTTGATCCAGGGATTTATTCTGATTGCCTGATTGGAGTTTTTATTCCCCTAAAGTGAGGAAAATTGGCTTCTACCTCACAGGGGTTTTTTTTTTGCCTTCCTCTGGATCAACTTGCAGGATGACAGGCCGAACTGGGTGGACAAATGTCTTTTTTCGGCCTTATGTACTATGTTACTAAAAAATTCAGATCCGGTACCTGGTGGCTTTAAAATACGGATATGTTTTCCGTCCACTGCGCCGACACAATGCGGAAATTGACAGACCTCATAAATTATTTTTTTTATTTGAAGCCATCTCTGCTGATTGGGAGTAGGTATGAACTCCTCATGCAGTTCCTCCCATAAAACTTGACACGTTTCTTTTACTATTGTTAAAAATCGTTGAAATCCCAAGCCGGAAATGGTAGTGTAGCGACGTGAAACTGTCACCTGTAGCCAGAAAGCTGAAGAAAAAAATAAATAAAATATTAGATTAGTAATTTGAAATACTTAAAAATTTTAGATGATGGATTTGTCAAATTTGATATGGCCTGAATCACTATAATTATCATAAATATCGTTATGAGTAAAATGTTTCTATACTTGAAAGCATCAATATATATTTACCGCCTGTAATATTTATATTAAATACATACAGATTAGTATAGCTGCTATAAAAATCTTCTAAAAAAATTGTTAATGAAATATAAATACTAAACAACACATATAAATAATTAAAATTAATATATATATATGTCATTATCTTACCGGATGGTCAACATGAGTCGTTCTGTAGGTGACACACTCCTGCGGAAATACGTATCCATCCTGGCCAGTCTCGGTGATACTCGGTCTAAGAGCTCATCAAAGCTAGCCATATTCATGCGAAAAAAATTATTACATTTTTCAGGATCATGACGCAATTCCGGGTACAGGACTTCAAATGCTCCTTCGGTAATCCGTGCTGACGAAATTGGATGAACCCAATACCAACGAAGACGACGCCGACGTCTATCTCGCTGTCGTTTCCTCCATCTTGAAACCAAGATCAGGGCTTTGAAAGCAAACTCTTGTTCAGGCATCATCCTGGCGACAATCCTAACAGAATCTGAGCTAGTCCCTAAAGGTTACTTTTATAGACCCAAAAATTTGCATATTTTATTAGTTTATTTATTTAGCATACCGGATCCGCTCAAAAATACACGACGGATCCGTGCGACGGATCCGGCTGCATACCGGATCCGTGCGACGGATCCGGAAAAAAAGCGCAAGTGTTGCATTCAGGATTTCCGGATCCGTATCTCCGGAAAAAAAAACCGGAAAGACGCATTCCGGAATGAAAAAATGATGCGTTCTCATGCGTTTTTCCAGATCCGGCGTGTAATTCCGGCAAATGGACTACACGACGGATCCGGCCAAAGCAAGTGTGAAAGAGGCCTTAATCAGCGCAATTCTGTTAATCTGAGAGAGGGGGGGTTTCTGCCAGACCCGAACCCTCTCTTTTACTCTATTTATCAAAGGAATGATGTTTAATTTATTGTAGTCCATTACTGAGCTACTGATCTTTATTCCTAGATATTCCAAATGATCCCGTGGGGATATTACTTTTACCTTTACTACATTTGGTGGGGGAGCACAGCTCAGAGGAAAAAGGACGGATTTAGACCAGTTAATCTCATACCCTGGCCACTCGACCAAATTCATTTATAGTTTGCATGACACGTGGAACCGCTCTCCACCCGTCATTCAAATAGAGCAATACATCATCCGCATATAAACTGATCTTATCCTCCATCCCCCTCTTCCTCCAAATCCCACTATTCCCTCATCAGGCCCTGATCTTACAGGCTAAGGGTTCCATAAAAATTGCGAAAAGTAATGGGGAGAGTGGGCAACCCTGCCGAGTTCCCCGCTGCAAACAAATCGCGGGGGAGATCATTCCATTTATATTGATTCTGGCTACTGGGGCATTATATAGCATTCTCACCCATCCAATAACATTTTTCCCCCAGATTCATCTTGGCCATAGTCTGCCATAGGAAGGGCCACTCCACCCTGTCAAATGCCTTGGCAGCATCTAAAGACAGGATGGAGCGGTTCCCCCCCCGATTGCACATTCAATAAGGTCCGTCGTATATTTGTCTGAATTTGTCTCCCGGGGATAAACCCCGTCTGATCTGTATGTATTAACCCCATTATTACCTTTCTTAATCTGTTTGCAAGTACTTTAGCAATTATCTTATAATCTGAGTTGAGTAATGATATAGGGCGATAGTCCTCTACTTTATTGCCGTCCTTACCTTTCTTC
This sequence comes from Bufo gargarizans, assembly GCF_014858855.1. NCBI lineage: Eukaryota > Metazoa > Chordata > Amphibia > Anura > Bufonidae > Bufo > Bufo gargarizans. Next base: position 132,193 of record NW_025334224.1, on the reverse strand, counting down.
AGAATGAGTGTAATGGTTGCCTCCATTAAGGATGGGGGCAATTTCCCATTAGTGTAGGATTCATTTAATACCTCCAATAGCCCGGGTAGCAGTATCTCTGCATGTTCGTTATATACCTCAAACGGCAACCCATCAGGGCCGGGGACCGGGGACCCCCGAACTCCCGATATAACCTCCTGCAACTCCTGCAGAAGGATAGGGGAGTTCAGGGGAGCCGAATCCAACTTAGACAATGATGGGATCCCAATTTGTGACAGAAAGTCTCTGGGTCTCTGTTTCATATAACTCGGAAAGATATAAGTTATTGAAATGTTTTACAAATTCTCCCTCAATTTCCACTGCTTGATCTAGTTTGCATCCGTCACAGGTTTCAATTTGTCTTATCTTTATACAAACCTTTTGGGTGGATACTATCGAGGCAAGGAGTTTACCCGGTGTTCCTGCTTCACAAAAGTGATCATAACCTTGAAAGAACAGTTTATTCTGGGCTTTTTTTTTATCATATAATTTATATAATGGTCATTAGCTATTTTAAGATTAGCCCGCGTATTCGCATCATTTCTTATTTGAGTCGTAGCTTCTAAACGTTTTACATTTTCTTCCAATCTTTTCTCCTCTTTCAAAAAACTCAGTTCTTTTAGATTTAATTATACTATAGTATAACCCACGAAGATATGCCTTCCTCGCGTCCCACACAAAGTGGATGTGCGTTGTTCCAATGTTTTCTCTCCAAAATTGGACTAGTTCTCTATTTATTCTCTCTTGATCTTTTATAATAGTTAACCAATGCGCGTTCAATCTAAAGGGTTTAACAATAACAGGCTGTCGCCCAATCTTAATTGCTAATAACATAGGTGAATGATCTGAAATTCCGTGGATTTCATATTTCATTTTTAAAATTGAAGTGAGCATCTCGTCCATTGACCAAAGCGAGATCGATTCTGGACATGGCGCTATATGTCTTACTAAAACACGAAAACGCACGTTTATCCCCATACAGCGCCCGCCAGACATCAATTAGGCCCATTTCCTCACAAAAATCACGGAATAATAGTTGTTTTCCCTGATTGTATTTTGTCGCGTTAGAGATTCTATCCAATTCTGGATCTAGCACACGGTTAAGATCCCCAGAACCAACACCGGGCACTCCTGTGTACCATAGATGAACGAGACCAGATGGTTCAAAACTGTCATGGTAAATGGTGGGGGAATATACACAAAAGCTAGTATGCAAATTCGTCCATTCCATCGACCATAAAGAAAGATATATCTCCCTTCTACGTCTATCCGATGTTCCAAAGGGACATAGTCGACATTTTTATCTACATATACACTAATCCCACTGGGAATATGAGGAGAAACTGGAATGAAACTGATGCCCCGCCCATTTTTTAGTTAAATACGCGGGGATCTCTGGTGCTGCATGTGTTTCCAATAGTGCTACTATTGCGGGAAGATGATGAGAAATCAAATCAAAGACTATAACCCGTTTTGTTTTGTCCCCAAGCCCAGGTACATTCCATGTTAAGACCTTATCGTGCATAACGATTCAGTGCTGTAGTAGAGTCGTCCGCCGCCACCCAGCGACAACCGTGGCCGTGCCCAAACCCAACTCATCCCACCCCTACCAAACCCACCCTACCCCCCCCCTTACCCCCCATACTGGTTCACTGATGGGGTACATCATGTCAACCTCTTACATTTCGGCCTTCCGCCAGTGGGCCCGCCCCTGTTAGCCCATCCCTCCAGCTCCAACCACCATCCCTCGAACCCAGCCCGTCAATGTATTATTTATTTCTTAACCGAGTCCAACCATTCTAGGGCATCGCCGGCTTTATCAAAAAACATTACCGTTTCCCTATAGACCACTCTTAATTTTGCAGGGTACAACATAGAATATTTAATGTTAACCTCTCGTAGTCTTTTCTTTATGTCATAATATTCCCTACGTTTATTTTGGGTGTCCCTAGAGAAGTCAGGGTAGATCTGGATCGCATTCCCATTATATTCAATCTCCTGTAGTTCTCTCTTGCACCGAAGTGCCCAGTCTCTATTACTTGAGGATAGTATTCTAATCAAGAAGGGTCGGGAGGGGGCACCAAGTGGAGGCTTTTTAAAGGGCATTCTATGGGCTCTCTCCACGCGAAGCGTGGATAATTCCCCTCCAGTCCCCAATACCTCTATTAACCATTTTTGTAAAAATTCAACAGGGTTATCCCCCTCTACACCTTCAGGAAAACCCACTACTCTCAAGTTATTCCTGCGTGCTCTATCCTCCATATCTATCAACTTCATACTAATCCGCTTGTATTCCCTGTCTAAATCATCTATCTTCTTGGCCATCTGTCATTGTTCTGTTTGAGTCTCCACCAATCTGGACTCTACCTCTTTAATGCTAGCCCTGATCTTGTTCATATCGTCTCTAATAAGGGTTATATCCGTCTGCAAGGTCTTTACAATGGTGGAGAGATCTGTCACCGATTGGTTCGTGGTCTGTACTACTGTCAATATCTCGACCAACTTGCGATCTATAATATCTAATCTATCAGCCTCAAGTCCCCTAGGCTGCTCTATCTGTATCGGCAAACCTCCCTGAGCCTCCACTGGCTCAGCTATTTTTTTTCCCCCCTCTAGCCTTAGGTACAGGCGATCTCAGATATTTTTCCATTCTAGCCTGTGGGCTACTTCCACCCCCATCCTTGGGTGATCCTGTACCCACTGATTTCCTGTTATATTTAGCTGGCATATTATCTACTGCAATGATAATACAACAGAAACCCCCCAAAAATAGTAAGGGTTACAAGATCTCCCCGGAATATTCATCCTCACCTCAACTTGGCCCAGTATACCAATCCCCCCTAATCATACAACTCATTAGCTTATTTACGATACAGCGGATACAATAAGTTCCAATCAGTTAGTTAGTTAGTGGGGTTACATATCAGTCCCCCGTTGGTTTTTCCAGCCTGTCCGGGAGACCACTATATATATAGATATAGACTTTAAACTTGCCACTTCCCCCGGGCAAACTGGAAACCCAGAACATCAAAACATTAAACCCCTCATTCAACATATGCCATATAATATTATCTGAAATTGAGTATTCTCCCAGATATCCCCTATAGACAGTTATTGTGAATGCTATTAACAATCATCTGCACCACCATCCCGCAGTAATGCTAAATCATGCACCGCGTGGTCCAGCAAGACGGTAGAATTGAAGGTGAGGGGCGCCAATGTTTGCTTTCGTCCAGTGTATAGCCCAGCTATACTAAGGGGTAATGTTCTGTCATCAAATCAATACCCTGGGCCTGTCGTCGGTGAGCCCCTCAAAGAGTTGATAAATGGTGGACTAATGGAATGTTAATCTGCCCATAGGAGGACACGATCTCACCGGTCAGTCTTTTGTTCAAGCATAAACGGGGCCCACCAGTTCAGGGATAAAGGTACAAAAAAACAGCAATCACCTAGGGCTAATAGCCCTCACATTCCTATTTCGACCAGTGGTCCATCCAAGAAAAGATAACAGTGTTGCTATGTCGCCATATCAGTGGGATAGCCCGCTATTTTCCACGTCAGCGGATATAATATCCGTGGGCCGCAATCAACCAGCTAACCCCCTTTTTTTTTTTTTTTTTTACATATATCCACCCAGATAGGATATGATTTTTCAGCCAAGCAGTTAGTATATTATAGATGTTAATAATAATAAGTTAACGATAGCCATTACTGAACGATATCTCACCGATCTTCGGCCAGCCGGCCAGGAACAGTCATGCGATCACAGCGAGCAACGACTTCACCTGATGCACTGTGCTGCCGCTTGAGGGATCCAAATATATTCACTTATGCGATCCGATTCCCCGCTGCTGCCGCTCTGAGTGTAATGGTAACGTCCATTTGCTGCAATTCCCAACACGCCAACACTCACTCAATCCTGCTCCGGCTGTGTCCAGGCATCCAGTCTCCACATCCCTGAGACCTGCCAATGGCCTCCCGCCCGCTCACGGATCCGGCACGCCACTCTCCAGCCTGGCCAGCGGGCCGGCCGAACGCAAAGAGGATGGGAGCAGGTGAGTAGGCACAGGGGCAGTTACAAGTTGATACCGCAGGACGCACTCCGGGAGCTCACGTGTCAGGTCCACAGCGCTTCAACGCTTCAGCGCTTCCACCAGAGGGACGATGCCGGCGCGAGGGTAGGCAGGCGGGCAGAGGAGGGAGGGGGCGGCGCCCAAGCGGTAGCGCGGCACAACCACGCAGCTACCTCGTTACCCGTCCCGCACATGATGACCTTGAATTATGCGACCTTGATGAGCTGACGCATTGTCCTCCATGAAGATGAAATTAGCCCTGTGTTGTTCATGCAGAGACACAATGACTGGATTAATGACGTTATTCAAGTAGTATGGGCTTGTCACTGTACCATTCACAAAGTGTAGGGCAGTTCTGTATTGACTAGACACACCTGCCCACACTGTAACACCACCACCAAAGGCTCGTCTGGTGACAACAGTGGCTGATGCATAGCGCTCTCCTTGACATCTCCAACATCATTGGCGGCCTTCATTTCTGCTCAGCGTGAATTGACTTTTATCAGTGAACATCACTGAGGCCCACTGGTCCCTCGTCCAGCATAGATGCTCCCTGGCCCATGCAAGATGATGACGCTTGTGGTCAGGAACCCTTGCAGGTCATCTAGCACGCAGACCACGCTCAGGTAAACGGTTTTGAATGGTCTGACGTGACACTTGGGTGCCTCTCACCTCCCTTAAATGTGCCTGGAGTTGTGTGGCACTCATCATCTGTTTCCGCTGGGCATTGTTCATAATGAAGCGGTCATCAGAGTCGGAAGCGGCCAAAGGGCGTCCACTTCTATTTCTTTCTGTGACTCTACCAGGCTACCTGTATCTCTGATACAACCTGCTGATGACACTCTGTGACGCTCTAAGCTCACTGGCCACTTCCGTATGAGAACATCCTGCTTGAAGCCTCGCAATAGCGAGGTAGTGCTGATCAATTGCTATGTGTCTTCTTGGTCTCATGATGTCAAAATGTGAACAGCATGATGAGGAGGACTTGCTTAAATACCAATTCTAATTGAACCAGGATATGTATTGGACAATTCATGGATCAAACACCTGTAGTGAATTTTGCCGTTAAGCTCCTTGTTAAAGAACAGCAAGTTGTGCAAAAAGTACTGAAACATTGGACAGTTGGACATGTACATTCAAAAGTTTAGAGAAGGTCACAATAAGTTCACCAGAGTGCATTTTAGGTTAATCCTGAAATTTCACCCACAAGCCAAATATCCCTAACTTTTTGTGAGTAGTTCAGATTGTAAGCCCTCGCGGACAGGGTTCTCTCTCCTTCTGTACCAGTTTGTTACTCGTCTTTTATATTCTTAGTGTAATTTGTATTATGTATGTATACCCCTTTTCATATACACAGCGCCATGGAATAAATGGCGCTATAATAAATAATAATAAGGTTCCACAGCTCACCTGGTGACGTTCATCGTGTTTTATAGGATGCTTTCATATTAGCTATCCAGATATCTCCAGCTATCCTGACATGAATATAATCATCCTCCAGTGGAGCTTAGTTCCTTGGGCTGGGATTTCGATGCAGAAAAATAATCTACGACCTTAATAGCTCCAGATGGTCATCGTGGAGGGGGGGGGGGGGGGGGGTAGTGATGGACCCTCACACGGGCCAATGGGAAAATTGATTTACTCTCTCTTGGAAGATCTTTTCATGGTGTGTCTTTTAGTCAGCGTTTACTTCTTTGTTTCTAAACTAGTCCTTATGTACATCACTGTGTCCATTTTGCGGTCTGTGTGCCGCCCTCATTTTTGTTCCTGACTTCAATGGGTCCATCGTCCTCATTTTGCAGACATATTCTGTCTTTTTGTAGACTGGACCTAAGGATCCGGAAAGCACACAAATTATCCATTTGCTTTCCGTATCCGTATGTCCGGTCTACAGAAGGTAGAACATGTCTTATGCTTGGCAGCAGAATGCGGACCGCGGACCCACTGAAGTCAGTAGGTCCTCAAAAAATGCAGATGCAACACAAACGGTATCTGTATTTTGTGGATCCGTAATTTGTGGACTGCAAAGTAAATACAGTTGTATGCATGAGGCCTTAAAGTGGTTGTCCGCTTATTTTATATTGATGACCTATCCTCAGGATAGGTCATCCATATCAGATCGGCGGAGGTGCCGGGAGTTGAATCAGCTGTTTGAAGAGAAGGCGCACCGGTCATTGTTTACCTGCTCGCCATTGCAGTCGCAGCGGTGAGCAGGTGTAATTACACCTACGCTGCCCCATTCACTTCAATGGGACGGCTCCTTCCTATTCGAGTGTACAGGAAGGAGCTAAAGTGAATGGGACGGCTCAGGTGTAATTACACCCGCTCAGCGCTGCGGTTGCGACGGCGAGCAGGTAAACAGTGAAAAGAAGGAAGCCCTCATGCGAGTGCTGTCTTCTCCTCAAACAGCTGATCAGCAGGGGCGCCGGGTGTCGGACCCCCGCCGATCTGATATTGATGACCTGTCCTGAGGATACAAAAAGTGGACAACCCCTTTAATTTGTAGGACTTGAGCTAAAAATGTCAAAACTAATTGTGAAGAAAGCCAGGTTCCTATTACGTAGACCGATTTCAAGCGTTAATCCACGAGACAGCGTGCTGATCCGTGCTTGTCAAGTGTTGTTTACATGCGGCAGTCATCGTGAGTAGGGGACAAATTATCGTTAGTATAGTCATTAGTCCCTATACCAGGGATCAGCAACCTCCGGCACTCCAGCTGTTCAGAAACTACAACTCCCAAAATCCTCCTTTCACTTCTATGGGAGTTACAAGAACAGCCAAGTAAGTGTGCATGCTGGGAGTTGTAGTTGCACAGCAGCTGGTGTGCCGAAGGTTGATGATCGCTGCCCTATACGATTTTTGTTGGTCGGCAGAACATCTCCTGTTAAGGCGCATCTGTCAGCATGATCAACCCTAGTAAACCATGATTGCTGTCTGTTTGGGTTGATCATGCTGAGTGCAATTTCCCCAGTTGCGGTCCCCCTCCTGCACTGATCCTCACTTTTTGAATGCCTGGCCATGAAATATCACCCATGCGCCAGCAAGAGTATAATCAGCCATGCACCGACTGTACTCTCTGTGAGCACAAAGAGCTTTTACAGTCCCAAGTCCTGAACTATACATGTGTCAATTGTACTGTCACCGGCATACACTGACGAGCAAAAGCGTAACAATGAGTGAGACTCCCATCATTTTATAGACAATCACCTTGGCTATCTCATACATAAATTGGACCTGCAACTATTTAGCATATGATTAGTTCTGCAGATTCTTGTCATGTGACTGCATTGTTACTGCTTTGCTCTTAGAATTCTAAATTTGATATTTTGTTAGTATTTTGTAAATCCACCTTTGGCTTTCAGCTCTGCCTGAATCCTTCTGGGCATGCTCTTGATCTGATGTCTCAACTAAAATCTGTTCCCAGGTCTCTTCTACACATTCCCAATGTTGGTCCATACTGGTCGACTCACTTGGGTACAAATACAGCTTTTTCTTCAACTCTACCCACAGGTGTTCGATTGGGTTGAGGTCTGGGGACTGTGGGGGCCAATCCAGCATTTCTACTTCATTGTCATTGAGCCATTTCTTCGCCAATCTCGACGTATGGTTCGGGTCGTTGTCCTGCTGGAACACTATGTCGTCCTTTTCATACTCATAGTACTCGAGTGTGTGCAAAGTAACTAATCTTGTAGGATACTCACATATAGCTCAGCATTGAGACCACCATCGATCCTGGTCAGGTATCCAACACCTTTGGCTGTGAAATAACTCAATATCATCAGGCTTCCTCCACCGAACTTGACAGTTCCTTCATTTTCTCGATTCGTTGCCCCCTTTCCCTTGTTTCTTCCAGACCCATTTGCACCCATCAGAGCCCAGTCTATTGACTTTCATCTCATCGCTCCAAATCACCTGTTTCCAATCTTCTACTGTCCACTGTTCAAACTTTTTTGCAAACTCGAGCCAATGCTTCTTATGACTATATTGAGGTTGAGGCTTCTTCACCTATTTTTAGGCCCCCATTCCAGACTTGTGTAGTGCGCGTCGCAAGGTGATTGTCTATAAAATGATGGTGGTCTCACGCTGTAGTGGATGGTGAGCTATGGAGCCTGAAAGTCAAAAGTTCCAAACATTGTTACCCTTTTGCTTGTCAGTATATGTGCAAAATTTCAGTGCCAGGCATCCGAATAGTGAGGATGCCTAACCCCATCAATTAATGTGGGAGGTGGAGTGGCAACTGGGGAGAGGAGGAAGTGAAGTGGTGCTCTGAGGAGTTAGACGAACCCCTTGGTGCTCCAAGCACTGCACCTCATTAACATGAAAATATATGTACACATTTCTCTAAAAATGACACCTCTGATTGCTGTACCACAGGTGGTGTTGCATTCAGCATGATCAACACCACCAAGCATTATGGTTTACTGGGGTTGATCATTCTGACAGATCCTCTTTAACACTGGGTGATGTGGTGCTCACAAACAATGATTTTTTTGTGTCATCCAAATCGGTCAGCACTGTGTATAAGAAATCAGGGTGCTCGGTCAAAGGGTCGGATTCCCCAGTGAACGAAGAAAGTAGAGGACCGGCACTCCCAAGTTGCTGGTGGGTTGAACTTTATTGGTCACTTTTCAAACATCAGTCAGTGACGCGTTTCGGCACCTATAGTGCCTTTCTCAAACTGTGAACAAGTGGCAATAACATACAAAGTAACAAACCAATTTAAATAGCCCGTCCGGTATCACGTGGTTCTGACGTCATGTTGTCATGGCAACCATGTATACACCAGAGAGCTCACGGGGTGGGTTATGCAAAGTGAAGATCAGCTGTTGCAAAAAGTAAGTATCTTGGAAATTATTCGCCGTACTTCAATTGCACTGTAAAGACATATTTAAAAACATGATGAACATCTATACTAGGGCTGCAGACCGCAGTAAACGATTATTTTAGAAATCGAGTATTCTAGCAATTATTTTTTACGATTAATCGAGTATTCTAATAAGAAAAAATTAATTAATAGACTGTTTTCCTTTATAAAAACTCATCAGACCCCCTGCCATCAGTCCCCAACACCCTTCGTTCTCCCCCAGTGCCATCAGCTCTCTCCCCTTGTGCCATTAGCTCAGCAGGGATAGTGCGCACAGTGATGTCACAGTGCAGGGATAGTGCGCACAGTGATGTCACAGTGCAGGGATAGTGCGCACAGTGATGTCACAGTGCAGGGATAGTGCGCACAGTGATGTCACAGTGCAGGGATAGTGCACACAGTGATGTCACAGTGCAGGGATAGTGCGCACAGTGATGTCACAGTGCAGGGATAGTGCACACAGTGATGTCACAGTGCAGGGATAGTGCGCACAGTGATGTCACAGTGCAGGGATAGTGCGCACAGTGATGTCACAGTGCAGGGATAGTGTGTACAGTGATGTCATGGTGAAGGGATATACCCACATCAGAGACTAAAAGGAAACAAAACCCAAACCGCCCTGAACCAGCCACTAACGACAGGGGGTGCTCTAACACCCTATGCTGCCAATCATCAGCCCCTCTAAACAAGGCCAGTGAGCACTACTATCCCTATCATCCTCTAGCCATTCCGGCACAGGTGACACAGCTCTAACTAGAAGTCCATGCTCCACCACTGGGTGGTAAACGTGTTATCATAGGGGTTCTCCGTGCTGGGACACACATGGCGAGCACTAATCACACAGTGCCCCTCCACACATGCAGCCACTTACCAGCCTTCCGCCGATAACCAGCAGCCAGCAGTTCTGATCTGTACCGCCACTCGCGCCCCGCCTCCTCCGCTGCCAGCCACTCAGCACACAGGGTCGGGTCATAGTGCGCGCTTACGGCACTATGACCTGACGATGTGTCAGGATCCAGTACAGCGCGTTGCGGCCCAGCGGGTGACCACGGAGCGGTGAGTAATAGCAAGCGCTTCACTCCTGCTCCATGGTCACATGACACAAACGAATCCTCGATGCAAAAAATTTGCATCGAGGATTATTTTGTTTCGAATTACTCGATTAAATCGAGCAATCGTTTCAGCCCTAATCTATACACAATTTACAAAAAGCTATTGAGCGCATACTCTCTATTAAGGCCCCTCGGTTCCAGGGTCTGGAGACGGTGAATCCAAAATGCTTCTCTTGAACATTTCGATCCTGTTTCCTCCTCGGCGGGGCGATGGTATTTCCTCTATGATTTGAAACCACAATTGTGCAATATTGTGGAATAGGTAGCAGTGTATTACCCTTTCATATAGTGGATTTGTGCTTGCTAAAGCGATCTTTCATGCGCATAGATGTTTCTCCCACATAGGCAAGGCCACGGGGCGCTTGAGGAAACGGATAACAAACTTGCTATCACATGTAAAATGGCCACGTATTGGGAACCGTTCACTTGTAGGTGGATGAGACATATAGAGACCCTTTATCACGCTGGAACAATGTATGCAATTGAGACAAGGAAAAGGGCCTTTCTTGGCTGTGGAAAGATATGTTTGTCTAGATGTCATTTTATTGCTACCAATGTCACGTATATTCCCCGCTCGCTTGTAGCAGATCATGGGGGAATGTTTAAACTCCTCTACTGTCGGGTACGATTTGGTTATAATACCCCAATGTCTGTTTACCACCGATCTCACCTTATTTATTCAAGGGTGGTAGCTGACAATAAAGGGGGGACGTTTTGACTGTTGTGTTGGTTTATTCGCTATAGTCTGAGGTGAATCTATCCTAGCTCGCTGTTGTTGTAACAAATGTGTGGGATATCCTCTCTCCTGAAACTTGCCCAGTCATTTCATTCAACTGAACTATACGGGTCATAGGGTCACTGACAATTCTGTTCACCCTTTGGAATTGGGAGTAGGGGAGAGATTTTTTGACGGCAGGTGGATGGTTACTGCTGTAGACCAATAAACGGTTACGATCAGTATTTTTCACATGCAGGTCAGTTGCACACTTGCCGTCTGTCCCTTTTATCACCCAGGTGTCAAGAAACGAGATGCGCTGCACATCCCAATGTAAGGTAAATATAAGTTCTGGTCGCACATTGTTAATGGAGGTTGTGAACTCCTCCAGGGTCCGAGTGCCACCCCGCCATACGCAAAATATACCATCAATGAAACGTTTCCAACATATGCAATGTTGTTGGTATAATGGACTGGAGTAGACATATTCTTATTCAAAAGATGCCATGTAGCAACTTGTGTACGGCGGTGCGGCATTCGAGCCCATCGCGGTACCGCACCGCTGTTGATAAAATGTATCTTGGAACATGAAATAGTTCCGCTCTAGGACAATAGTGAGGAGAGCAAGAAAAAAATCCTATTCTTTCTGTCCATAGGAGCTACCCTCTAAAAGGTGCTTAACAGCGCTCAGACCCTTGTCATGTGTGATCAACGTGTATAAACTACACACGTCGAATGTTACAAGTAGGCAATCTTCATCTATTTGTACCTTATTGATTTCCCTAAGAAAATGCTGTGTGTCCCTGAGGTAAGAAGGGGCCTGTTGTGTTAAGGGAGTTAGAATTTTTTCTATAAAAATGGCCGGGGGAGAGAGGATGGAGTCTATTGCCTCCCAGGTGGTCGATCCATCGATTTATGTACCTTGGGCAAGGTATAAAACACTGGAGTGATAGGATGCTTTGGGGTACCGCAAGGCTGTGTGTTGAGCCCTCTCCTTTACTCCCTCTTCACAAATGACTGTAAACCTATTCACAATACCAATACCATTATACAATGTGCAGATGACACGACCGTGATAGGCCTAATCTCCAACAATGATGAAACAGCCTATAGGAAAGAGGTTGAGAACCTAGAGAGATGGAGTAAGAACAACAACCTCATACTCAATACCAAGAAAACAAAGGAGCTGATTCTGGATTTTAGGAAGAAGAAACAAAATGGACACCATCCCATTAGCATTAATGGTGGAAACGTGGAGATAGTTCAAAGTTTCAGATTCTTGGGAGGTCATATTAGTCAGGACCTGTCATGGATAAAAAACACAACAGAAATAACCAGAAAAGGCCTTCAGAGGCTTTATTTTCTGAGGAGTCTGAAGAAAGCACAACTCCCAAAACAGCTGCTAGTCAATTTTTACAGGCGCACCATAGAATCTGTTATCACATACTGCATCAAAGGGTGGTCCTCCGGCTGCTCTTCTGAGGACAAGAAGACCCTCAAGTGCATCATCAGAATGGCTGGCAGAATCACTGGTATTTAGTTACCATCACTGGATGACATCTTCACTGCTCGCTGCAGCAACAGGGCAAAAATTATCTGCGGGGATCCAACTCACCCCGGCCACAGTCTTTTCACTCCCCTACCCTCTGGTAGGCGTCTTAGAGCCCTACATGCCCGCACCACTAGGCTGAAGAACAGCTTTTACCCCAAAGCAATCAGTCTCCTAAATGCTCGGAGATTATTGCCCCTTCCTAGGATAGAAACTACCACAGACTGAAAGTGACTGCTGCATTGATGACCCCATGATGACATCTTGTCTGCAGTGGTGTCTGATCAGTGTATATATACTCATAAGCACTTCCTACTTTGCTCTTGCTATATATATGCTGTGAACTGTGAATAGTAATGCCTTCTAGTGCAATGTTTAGTTTTTTTCTAGTGTAATGCTTTAGTTTAAATGTCAGTTCTTGTTCCTCTGTCCATGGCATCTAGGATTGCTCCAAACAACATTTCATTGTATTGTACATTGTATTACATTGTATTGTACAGTGACAATAAAGGCATCTTATCTTATGCTCTTTAATTAGAAATTCTGCCAACTTGGCATCAATGACCCCATTCTCTCTTTGTACATTAATCAAACTCTGTAGTTGATTTTTAATGCCCCATACTGGGTCCCTAGGTAATATCTGATATATGGTCTGATCTGTCAGTTGTCCCATAATCTAATTTCTCTGTCAATACTGACATTGCAACACAGGGGGATTGTATTTCCGACGATGATAGGAATACACTCACTCTGAAACAATTCGGCTTAAGAAGCAAAAGTACTACATGCCACCTAAGACTCAACACCCTGTTGAAGCATATGTCAATATGGTACAGAGGGATATACATAAATTGTTACAACAATTCAAACAAGGCCTAATTCATATACATCATAACTTAACCACCCTGGAGAGACAGACCCTTGATCACTTGCTAGATGACAGTACCTTAGTTTTTAAACCAGCTGATTAGGGGGGCGCTTGTAGTCCTAGACAAAGAGTACTACACTTGTGAGATTATGGGGCAACTGACAGATCAGACCATATATCAGATATTACCTAGGGACCCAGTATGGGACAATGTACAAAGAGAGAATGGGGTCATTGATGCCAAGTTGGCGGAATTTCTAATTAAAGAGCATGCTATCACTCCAGTGTTTTATACCTTGCCCAAGGTACATAAATTGATGGATCGACCACCTGGGAGGCAATAGACTCCATCCTCTCTCCCTCGGCCATTTTTCTCGAAAAAATTCTAACTCCCTTAACACAACAGGCCCCTTCTTACCTCAGGGACACACAGCATTTTCTTGGGGAAATCAATAAAGTACAAATACATGAAGATTGCCTACTTGTAACATTCGACGTGTGTAGTTTATACACGTTGATCACACATGACAAGGGTCTGAGCGCTGTTAAGCACCTTTTAGAGGATTGCTCCTATTTTTTATTTTTTTTATAACAAAATCGGACCCGACAGTAGAGGAGTTTAAACATTTCCCCATGATCTGTTACAAGCGAGCGGGGAATATACGTGACAAAATTATAAGGGCAGACATTGGTAGCAATAAAATGACATCTAGACAAACATATCTTTCACAGCCAAGAAAGGCCCTTTTCCTTGTCTCAATTACATACATTGTTCCAGCGTGATAAAGGGTCTCTATATGTCTCATCCACCTACAGGTGAACTGTTCCCAATACATGGCCATTTTACATGTGATAGCAAGTTTGTTATCTATATCCTCAAGCGCCCCTGTGGCCTTGCCTATGTGAGAGAAACATCTCATCAGACAACATGACCTTCTTCCATTGCTCCAGAGTCCAATCTTTATGCCCCCAGCAAATTGAAGCCTTTTTTTTCTGGTTTGCCTCAGTGGTTTTCTTACGGCTACACAGATGTGCAGTCCCAATCCCTTAAGGTCCCTTCGCATTGTGCATGAGGAAATGCTCTTACTTTCACTATTAAACATAGCCCTGAGTTCTACTGTTGTTTTTCTTTGATTTGAGTTCACCAAACGTTTAAGTGATCGCCGATCAGGATCAGTCAGGATTTTTTTCCCCACCACATTTCTTCCTCGAATCCGATGGGTCCCCACTATCCTTCCAGTTTTTAATAATGTGTAGGACAGTTCTTAACCCAATTTTAGGAGTTTCTGCAATCTCCTTAGATGTTTTCTCTGCTTGATGCATGCCAATGATTTGACCCTTCTCAAACAGACTAACATCTTTTCCACGACCACGAGATGTTTCTTTCCACATGGTTGTTTAAGAAATGAGAAGCAACTCATTGCACCAGTTGGGGTTAAATAACTTGTTGCCAGCTGAAAGATAATCGCCCCCATGCAGTAATTATCTAATAGGGGGCTCATAACTATTTGCTTAGTTAAATCCAGGTGGCGACTTTTTTTTTGCACAGGCAGTGTACGTTCTAAAGCCCTTTTTGGCTTGTAATAGTGGCAAAAAATGATATATTATTTGCCGTTTAGGCTACTTTCACACTTGCGTTCGAGGCTCCGCTTGTGAGTTCCGTTTAAAGGCTCTCACAAGCGGCCCCGAACGGATCCGTCCAGCCCTAATGCATTCTGAGTGGATGCGGATCCGCTCAGAATGCATCAGTCTGGCACCGTTTGTCCTCCGCTCAGCAGGCGGACACCTGAACGCAGCTTGCAGCGTTCGGGTGTCCGCCTGGCCGTGCGGAGGCAAACGGATCCGTCCAGACTTACAATGTAAGTCAATGGGGACGGATCCGTTTGAAGTTGACACAGTATGGCTCAATTTTCAAACGGATCCGTCCCCCATTGACTTTCAATGTAAAGTCAAAACGGATCCGTTTGCATTATCATGAACAAAAAAAAAAAATCTTTAAGCGTTTGCATTATAGGTGCGGATCCGTCTCTGCAGACACCAGACGGATCCGCCCTGAACGCAAGTGTGAAAGTAGCCTTAGCGGTGCAGGTATATGTTCTAAAGCCTTCTTTGGCGTGTATTAGTGGAAATGAAAAAGGGCTTATTAGCCGTTGTGTGGTGAAGTGAGAAAATTACATGCAGTGTCCCAGGGGGTCAGTAGTGTAGGCTGGGCTTTGTAGTGCAGATTGACCACTAACCTGGGATCCACTGTCGTCTTCAAATGGGGCAAACACTGGAACAGGCAGGTAGTTCAAAGTTCGTGACGCCAGTGTCAATTAAACGGTGACACGCCGTGTATGGTATTGTAGAAGAATGAAGCAAGCATAGGATAGCCAACAAAAACTGGAACATTTACTGAATATCAGTGGATACAGCTGGTTCTTGGGAGCACAGAATGGCCGGTCTTAACAAGGCATTATACAGAGTGTTGATTACAGGAGATGCAGTACAGGCGGTTTGCACAATATTCCTGACTGGTCCTTCTACATGTGACTTTCTCTCCAAGGTCTAATGCCCTTTATCTGGCGTACCCTTGAAGCTGTCCTTATCTAGTACCTCCTCTGTTATCTTGAGTACCTCTTGCTTTATCTGATCGGCCTCTGTGGTATTCTGTGTCTTGGCTGATGGCTATGCCCTTCTGACTTCTATGCATGAGGACTCAGGAGGGGAACCCTCTCTGTACTGAGTCTGGAAACTTCTACCTTCCTGAGCTAGGCCCTAGCCTATTTATACTGAACTGGGGGCTCCCTCTGCTGGCTGTTATAAGGATTGCCGGTAACCGGCCTGACTGGCTTAAAGGGAACTACACACTCAAATCTAGCAGTGTCGGGTAGCCTACCCGTATGCTGCACACCCCCAGACTTTAACGTGAGTAAGGCCTCGTACTCACACACATGCCTGAACCAACATAAGCTGCTGCATAATTTAAACATTGCATTATAAATATAATAAACAACTATTTCACACAAAAATATAACATTTGCAATAAATGACGCAAGAAAAAGGGGCGTCTTCTTTCTTCTTAGACACGGCCGCTGACCTGGCACAGCGGACTTAAGGTGAACCAGGTTAGTCTATTTTTTTTCTTGACTGAAGTATAATAAGGAACTACACAGGGTTTCCCCGTGGGTATAGAACAGGCAAGGGCTCTCGTGGAGGAGTCCATTCTTGCGTACAAACGTCAAGCAGGCTATTTCTATTAACAACTGTTCGGGGGGAGACACCACCAGCATAGTCAAAGTCTCCTAAATGGACTGGCGGACGTCCCCTGGTTATCCGGGTGGACCTTCTCAACACAGGGGTCTCCTCTTCCCTTAGCAACGAGGTAGAAGAGAGAGGAGCAACAGGAGGATCTCCATCCGTGAGACCTTGGTCAGGAACAACTGGAACAACAGGAACAACAGGATCCACTAGAGGGGGAGCTGGATCCGGGGCATCTTGAACCGGCTCTTCTGGAAGTGAAGGTACAGTAGGTGCCGGAGCGGGCACCAACAAGTTCAACCATGGTGTCAGAAGCCAATGCATGGGATCAGCGTCATACCTTAGATCACGGACAGCCTGCATAGGATCCTCGGGCCGTATTGATGACTCTGACACAGGGGGTTCAGAGATAGAACTCTCGGCACTGGGTTCTGGTGTCAGGCAGAGCTTTAACCGGTTTCGGTGTACAATTTGGGATCCCCTGCCTTCCCGGGTGATCTCATAAGTGTGAGTTCCAACATTTGGGATTGCAGTGACAACATAGGGACTTTGTTCCCACTTACTGTCCAGTTTACTGGTGCGGCGGTTATTTTTTAACCATACCACAGCCCCTATTGTCAAGGGTTCTGCATGGGCTGCTTGGTCATAGTCTCTCTGCTGCCGGTCTCTAGCATAGTCCATACGTTCCTGAACAATAGCTTGGGCCGTATTCAATCGCCTTTGGTGTTCAGCAACCCAGTCGGTATTAGGTAATGGGTTGATGCAATCAGGTACGAGTACGTCCAAGGAGTGGTCAGCAGGCAATAACCCTTGGCGCCCAAACATCAAATAGAAGGGGGTATACCCGGTGGAACAGTGTATGGTATGATTGTATGTGAACATGAGCTGTGGCAACAGATTAGGCCAATCTCCCCTGGTTTCAGGAGGCACGGTCCTCAGCATCTCTATCAAGGTCTGATTCATTTTTTCACACAATCCATTACCTTGCGGATGGTAGGCCGTCGTCCGGATCTTCTTACAGTTGTGCAGGCGGCACAGTTCATGGAACAGATGGGACTCAAAAGCAGGACCTTGATCGGTGAGGATCTTTTCTGGACAACCGTAGGGCAGGAGGAAGTGTTTCCAGAACAGTTCGGCTGTAGTCTTGGCCGTCTGGTCTCTCACAGGCACCGCTACAACAAACTTAGTGAAATGGTCAATAATAGTCATAGCGTACACATACCCTGAGCGACTAGGTTCCAGCTTCACATGGTCGATGGCGACAAGTTCAAGAGGACGAGTACTTACAATGGGTCTCAGTGGTGCCCTCTGATCATGGTGTTCACCTCGTTTCAAGGTACAGGCTACACACTCTCGACACCACTTCTCCATGTCTTCTCGCATGCCCACCCAGTAAAACCGCTGGCGGATATTTGCCTCAGTCTTCTGGACCCCAAAGTGACCGGATTGATTGTGGTACATCTCCAACACCATACCTGCATCTCGTCGGGGTATGAGAATCTGATGCACCCTCTCGTTGGACACTGGGTCTAGGCTTCTCCGCAGCAACAGGCCCTTTTGTATGAAGAGCTGATGGCGCTGTCTCCACAGTTTGATGAGCTCAGGATCTGTACTCTTACGCCGAATCCTCTCAGGGGTTCTGCCACTGGTGATGAAGTCCAACAATTCACCCAGCACTCTACTTTCAGACTGTAGTTTCACCCACCTTTCTTCTTTGAGTTCAGGCCTACTGGAGGGTGAAGGGACTGCAGCTCTGTTACTGGTAGCCCGAGCCTGATCCTGTTGAGCAAATTTATGGTAGAAGGCCGGCATTTCTACATCTTCCCAAGCATCTCGCACATCATCAGGAGCTGTCTCTGTGGGAAGCCTGGATAAAGCATCAGCATTGTCATTAGTACGTCCAGCACGATATTTTACAGAGAAATCATAGTTGGCGAGGCGAGAGGCCCATCTTTGCTCCAAAGCCCCCAATTTAGCTGTATTTAGATGTGCCAGAGGGTTATTATCAGTGAATGCAATGAAGGGGGTAGCGGCTAGATAATCTTTGAATTTCTCAGTCACTGCCCACACTAATGCCAGGAACTCTAGTTTGAAGGAACTATAATTCTGGTCATTTTTCTCAGCTCCTTTCAAGGAGCGGCTTGCATAAGCTATCACTCTTTCTTTTCCCTCTTGGATCTGGGCTAACACAGCCCCCAGGCCTCGCTTGCTAGCATCAGTATACAGATGGAAGGGCTTGCTGTAGTCTGGATAACCTAACACGGGAGGCTCAGTCAGTTTCTTTTTTAACAACTGGAACGCTATCTCTCTTTCTTCATTCCACTCAATGGGCACTGGAGTTCTAGGACTTTTCTTGGGCTGCCCCCTCAAGAGTTCCTGGATAGGATCGGCTATTTGAGCAAAATGGGGGATAAAACGTCTATAGTAGCCGGCAAAACCAAGGAAACCCCTCACCTCTTTGACGGTAGTGGGGACCGGCCAGTTACGGACAGCCGCTAACTTATCAGGGTCAGGTTGTATGCCCTCTCCGCTTACCACATGCCCCAGGTATTTTACCGCAGGTTTGAGCAAGTGGCACTTGGATGGCTTTACCTTCAGGCCATATTTGATAAGGATTTCAAATACCTCTGCTAAGTGTTTCAGATGGTCTTCATATGTTTTTGAGTACACAATGACGTCATCTAGATACAGCAGCACTGTTTCAAAGTTTTTGTGACCCAAGCACCGTTCCATTAGTCTCTGGAAAGTTCCTGGGGCATTACATAACCCGAACGGCATACAATTGAATTCGAACAGGCCCATGGGAGTGGTGAAAGCCGTCTTTTCCCTATCTGCCGGGGCCATGGGTACTTGCCAGTAGCCACTGGTCAAGTCCAACGTGGAGAAATAGGCAGCGGAGCCCAGAGCAGTTAGTGACTCCTCAATGCGGGGCAGTGGGTACGCGTCTTTGTGGGTTATTTGATTAATTTTTCTATAGTCCACGCAGAAACGGATACCACCATCCTTCTTCTTTACAAGGACCAGGGGTGCCGCCCACGGGCTACGACTGTCCCGGATTACATTAGAGTCTTTCATCTCTTGGATCATTTCCTTTACAGTCTGATAGGAAGTAGGCGGTAAGGGTCTGTATCTCTCCTTGATAGGAGGATGAGAGCCAGTAGGTATGGTGTGTTGTATGGCACTAACCTCTCCATAATCAGTAGCATGTTTACTGAAGGCCTGGTGGTGCTCTTTGACAAGCTGTAGTATCCCCTCTTGTTGACGTTGGGGGGTAGTCTCGTCCCCGACATGGAGCTCTTCCCACCAGGGCACTTGTGACTGGGGCACCGGCGGACATCCGCTGACTACAGCTGGCGGCTTTTCTGTCACTGGAAGACGGATGATGTCTTGGAAGAACACCTGAGAAAGCTGGGCAACAGGGTCATGCTTAGTAAGCGCAACAGGATGATCACTCAGGTTAATCAGACGGACAGGTACTTTACCTTGGGAGACGTTCACCAGGCACTTGGCAGCTCTCACGTAAGGGTAGTTCTCCATCTAGATTGGTTTCACCAGGGCTGGATAATCTTGGCCTTGGACTCCCAGGACAGCACGACACCATAAGAGAGTTTGGGAATTAGGAGGCAAAGTCACAGGCTTATTATCACGAATCCTGGCAGTACAAATTTCTCCTTTCCCGTTAGCAAACCTCTGCTGGGCACTTAACACAGTGATAGTCTTTTGAATCACCCTCTTGGATGCAGAGGAAGCGGTGGGCAGAGTCTGGTGTAATACGGCAAGTATTTCTGCATAACAGTTTTTGAAGACATTGGTGCCTAGAATGACAGGATGTCCTCCTCTGTCGCCAGCCTGTACTACTATCACCCCCTGTTGAGGCAAGGTTACTTCTCCCACCTGCAGGGTGGGTTCCCAGTATCCATGGATCTTTACCGGTTTGCCATTGCTGGCGACAATCTCTACCCAGGATTCAGGCGGCTGGGTCAATTGGTTGGTGTCCCAGAATCTTTCAAAGGCGGGCAGCTGAATAGTAGTGACCTGAGACCCAGTATCTAATAGGGCTTCAAAGGGGACCCCGTTAATCTCCACATTGATTTTAGGATGGGATCCTACATACCGTGGCATCCAATTTGGATCTTTTGGACCTAGTGTTCTACCTCCCGAGGGGTGGTCCTCAGCCTCAGGGGTTGCCCGTTTAACTGCCAGCAAGTGGATTCTGTGTGTCCCATCTTTTTGCAGTATGCACACACGGGCCGCTTGCGACCCCTATTGCGCCTCCCAGGATCCCTGGGGTGAGTCTCTTGGTATGGAGGTGGGAACGGCTTAGAGGGTGACAGGAACTCCTCTTCTGACATCATAGGTTTTTCCCATTCCTCCATTTTTCTGCACACTCTCTCTAGGCTTTTAGTGAGGTGATTTACTTGCTCTGTCAGCATGGCGATAGTATCGGTAGCTGTAGCCTGAACAGCTTGACCGGCCTCAGCTCGGTTAATGATAAACGGTTTTGACCTGCAGGCTGATAACTCAGGTGGGGTGTTCAACTCTGTAGATACTGCTGACCCCAGAATTTTTATAGCCAGTTCTTTAAAGTCCAGAAAGGTACTGTTAGGGTGTTGGGCGGACAGCATCTTTAATTGGGTCCTTATTTGCTCACTAGCCACTCCGGTAATAAATTGTTCCCTCAGGGTCTGATCCTGGTTATCAGCTTCCTTAGGATCTATCTGAATTACAGCCCCCAAAGCCTCCTGAAGTGATAGGGCATAGTCACGGAGGGACTCACCGGGCCTCTGTTTCTTGCCAAAGAAGTGCATCTTTATCTCTGAGGCAGTCCTCGTTTCAAAAGTGGCCCTGAGGCGGGTGAATATCTGCTCTAGAGTACTCCGTTCTGCAGCAGGCCAGGATAATACCTCTCTGCGGGCAGCCCCCTCCAGTTGCGCTAGCAAGATTTCCATTTGCTGATCGGCATTTATGGGGTATAGTTTGAATAAGGCCAGCAACTTTTCCTTAAAGTCCCTTAGGGTATGGGCCTCTCCGTTATAGCGGGGAAACCATGGGGCCCCAAAATAGTAAGGCATGGTAAAGGGCATCATGCTGGGGGCTATAGGATGATTAGGAGCCGCAAGCTCTCCCGGGTCCGGCCGCTCGGCAACTCCCGGATCTGACATGTTAACTTATTACGAGGTGGCCGCTGGTGACTAAAGGGGCCGGAACAATCCCCTTCCCTCCGGATACAAGTTCTTACCGGTATCGCCGAGTTCGCGCAGGCCAAATCTCGTGAGACTCCGGACGTCCTGTGTACGCGGTGACGTTGCTGACGCAGGAAAAGCAGGGCCGCGGCGGTGCGATGATGAAGAGGGCGGGATTCTCTGTGTCTTTGAAGGGATCCGCCCACGGAGGTCCTCAGCAGCGCGGGAAACTTTACTCCAGGCGGCCGGTGGCCATCTTGATCACGATTCCCTGACAGCAAGCAGGGTGTTGCAAAGTCCAATAAATCACAGTCCACAAGTCCGATTTTCTCTCTGGGGGTAGCGCAACACAGTACAGCGTCTCTGATTCCTCCCAGGCACAATTTCAATCCACCGGCTTGGAAATAAAGGGTACAGTCTTTGTAATACGGTGGTGGAATAGTTAAAGCACACAGTTCACACTTCTCTGCACTGTAGAAGTATGCGGATCCTGTTCGTGACGCCAAAAAGAGCGATGCAGTGTCCCAGGGGGTCAGTAGTGTAGGCTGGGCTTTGTAGTGCAGATTGACCACTAACCTGGGATCCACTGTCGTCTTCAAATGGGGCAAACACTGGAACAGGCAGGTAGTTCAAAGTTCGTGACGCCAGTGTCAATTAAACGGTGACACGCCGTGTATGGTATTGTAGAAGAATGAAGCAAGCATAGGATAGCCAACAAAAACTGGAACATTTACTGAATATCAGTGGATACAGCTGGTTCTTGGGAGCACAGAATGGCCGGTCTTAACAAGGCATTATACAGAGTGTTGATTACAGGAGATGCAGTACAGGCGGTTTGCACAATATTCCTGACTGGTCCTTCTACATGTGACTTTCTCTCCAAGGTCTAATGCCCTTTATCTGGCGTACCCTTGAAGCTGTCCTTATCTAGTACCTCCTCTGTTATCTTGAGTACCTCTTGCTTTATCTGATCGGCCTCTGTGGTATTCTGTGTCTTGGCTGATGGCTATGCCCTTCTGACTTCTATGCATGAGGACTCAGGAGGGGAACCCTCTCTGTACTGAGTCTGGAAACTTCTACCTTCCTGAGCTAGGCCCTAGCCTATTTATACTGAACTGGGGGCTCCCTCTGCTGGCTGTTATAAGGATTGCCGGTAACCGGCCTGACTGGCTTAAAGGGAACTACACACTCAAATCTAGCAGTGTCGGGTAGCCTACCCGTATGCTGCATACAGACTTTTTTATTTTATTTCCTTTTTATTTATTTATTTGATCTAACAGTATGTCAGACAGAGAAGTTCCAGGCCCTGCAAAGGGGAGTGGCAGAGGCCTAAATGTTTCTGGCGCAGGCACAGGTCGCAGCAGAGTAAGGGAGCTCTGGCAGCAGGAGTCGCAGCGAGAGGCCTGAGCTCCCGGTGTCATCTAGCGGTCGTGTCTTGAACAGCAACCCAGCGGTTCTTGAATGGTTGACTCGGTCATCCACTTTGTCCCAAGTGACATCAGACACCCCCAGCCAAGAGTCGGTGGGTTCGTCAGACACAACTCTTAGTTGGCATGGCTCGAGAGCAGGCCCTGTGCCCTCACCTGTCCTCAATGTGCTCTGTCCTTTTCTGTTCCCACAGCCAGAGAAGTATTATATGCTGTAAGCTCATCTCCACTACACAGCGAGGACGAGCTACTAGAGGACAGTCAGCAGCTACTGGCCAGCCAAGATGTGGATGAGACATCCTCCGCTTCCTCCGGTAGGCGAGCAATTTGTGATGAGGAGAGTGGCGTGGGAGCTGGTGTTAAGAGCTCCTGACCCAGAGACGGTTGAGGAGGACATCAGTGACAGTACTCGATGATGATGTAGCTGATCGCACTTGGGAGCCTGGTGAATTAGGGGCTTCATCATCAACGGGAGAAGAGGGTGGCAGCTTGCCCGTGAGGAAGCGGCGGAGCCAGCAAGTCGCTAGTGTGGCCGGGAGTTAGCAGGGTGGCAGCAGTGGGAGGTCGGGAACCAAACATGCCTGAGGTAGACCACCCGCTTCACAGGAGCCTAACTTCCTGGAAAGTAGTGGTGATGGGGTTCACGGAGGCAGCGGCGGTAGCAGTCAGTCAGTGCGGAGTAAAATCACCTACTTGGTTGTGTCGCAGTTTTTTGTTAAGCCGTCAGAGGAGGTGAACATGGCCATTTGTAGAATCTGTGGGCAGAAGGTGAAGCGTGGCCAGGGCGTCAAATATGCAGCGTCACCATAAAGTAGCCTGGGAGAACTGTGGCTCCGATGTAGTGGTCCAGCCTGCCGCAGCAACCGCTGCATCACCCAGGGGCACGCACCCGACTTCAGTCAGTTAAGGCTCGACCACCTCTGCCGAAGGGAGCTGTCTGTCCTTCCCATCATCTGCTGGTCCTGATGCTCCTGCTCCTCCTACTATTCCTTGTTCGTCATTCCATCAGCAATTTATCACAGAAGCGATTGCCAAGAGACAACAGTATGCATGCACTCATCCAATGGCGCAGAAGCTAAATGCGCTCCTGGCCAAGGTGCTGGTGCTGCAGTCCCTCCCTTTCCAAGTTGTGGACTCTGCACCTTTCAGAGAACTAATGGCTTGTGCCGAGCCAAGGTGGAGAGTCCCAAGCCGTCATTTCTTTGCCAGAAAGCCAGTACTAGCCCTGCACACGTATGTAGAACAGAAGGTGGGCCAGTCCTTGAGCCTGTCGGTGTCTGCCAAAGTGCACGGCAGCGCCGACGTGTGGTGCTGTAACTACAGTCAGGGACAATACATGTCCTTTACGGCCCACTGGGTGAATGTGGTTCCTGCACAGCCACACCAGCAACTTGGCTAGGTGATGCCGCTTCCACTTCCACGTTCTTACGCCATTGGTCCTGCGACAATGTCCGCCTCTGCCTCCTCATCCTCCACCGTGTCCTCAGGCTCCACTGCAGATCAATTCACAGTGCCCCTCCAGCATACCACATGTGCAGGGCACGGTGGTGTCACGCTGTTCTGCACCTCGTTTGCCTGGGCGCATGGAGTCACACAGGGGAGGAACTGCTCCGTGTCCATCAAGAAATCGAATCCTGGATTTCTCCATGACAACTCAAAATTGGAACCATGGTGACCGACAAAAAGGTAGAACATGGTGTCGGCGCTGCGTCAAGGAGGGCTGAGCCATGCGCCCTGCATGGCACACGTGTTCAATCTAGTTGTCAAGCGGTTCCTGAAGTCTTCCACCCATCTGCAAGACATCCTAAAAATGGCCAGGAAACTTTGCATGCACTTCAGCCACTCGTACACCTCAAAGCACACCCTCCTTGAGCTGCAGCGGCAGAACGGCATCCCCTAACATAGGCTGATCTGCGACATTTCCACCCGTTGGAATTCCACCTTCCATATGTTGGACCGATTATACGAACAGAGAAAGGCCATAAAGGATTTCTTGATGATCCAAGCGGGCAGGAGTACTCCCCTGTGTAACTTTGATGTCAGCCAGTGGCAGCTCATGTGTGACACCTGCCGTTTGCTCAGGCCCTTTGAGGAGGCCACATTATTTGTCAGTCGCCAGGACTACGGGATGAACAACGTCATTCCACTGCTTCATGTCCTGGAACAGATGCTGGTAAATCTGGCTGGTCAGGGGACTGGAGACGTGGCGCCTAGATCTCACAGCCACATGAGCCCTGTGAGGGCTGAACTGGAGGAGGAGGACATTGGAGCACAAGCATTGTGTAGTGAAATGGGTGGTTTTTCTACACAGGTGACAGGAGAGGAGGAGCAGGAGCAGCCAGAGGAGCTACAGGGCGATGAGGAAGACGAGGCAGAGGACCCAGACACACCGTGGCAGTATGCAGTGGAGATGGAGGCAGGGAACCCCTCCGAGTCATTTGCACAAATGACCCGATGCATGCGTAGTGACACTTGCTTGCGTAGTGACAGCCGAATTATCACCATTCGGCAGAGGGATGACTTCTGGCTCTCCACCTTGTTGGACCCTCGCTACCGGTCCAAAATTGGGGCATTTTTTACACACGTTGAGAGGGAGGACAAACTGAACTACTATAGAGACATCCTATGTAGTCAGTTGGCTGCTGCCTATCTGCGCCATCATCCATCCTCTTGCAGGTCTGACCAGGGGGGCCCTCTGCGCTCACATTCCTCTGCCATGGCTGCTGTGGCAGGATGGGGCGTAGGAGCAGTTCCAGCTCCATCAGCAGCAACTTGAGTCTGATGAGCAGCTTTTTTCACCTGCCTACTGAAGAAACTACTCACCAGCAGCAGCTTTACCTGGAGCAGGACCTGAACCAGCAGGTGGTGGCATACTTGGACAGCACCCTGCCACCCCACATTGAAGATCCGCTGGACTACTGGGCAGCCAAACTGGATTTGTGTCCGCAACTGGCTGAGTTTGCCCTGGAAAAGCTGTCCTGCCCAGCCAGAAGTGTGGCATCAAAGAGGGTGTTTAGTGCAGTGGGGGCCATAGTGACCCCAAGAAGAACTCGCCTGTCAACCTAAAATGTGGAGACTGACCTTTGTCAAGATGAATCAGACATGGATCAGCCGCCAGGATTTCCACCCACTAATGCCTGATGCATCAGACTAGATCATCCATGGTGCCACAACAACCCTTTGACAAAAGTGACTGGTTTCTTCTGGCTACCTGCCTCAGCTACTATTCTGATTCGGCCACCCGCCTGATACCACACATCTGATGCCAAGTGCTCCTTCTTTCACCCACCATCTTCAGCTGGTACTGGTATTGCCACCCACCTCCCCACTCTGTCACCGGGTCACTCTGTGGTCTCCTGATGCTGCTGCCACCTCCACACTATGTCACATTGCCACTCTGTGGTCTCCTGATGCTGCTGCCACCTCCACACTATGTTAACTTGCCACTCTGTGGTCTCATGATGCTGCTGCCACCTCCACACGATGTCACCTTGCCACTCTGTGGTCTCCTGATGCTTCTGCCACCTCCACACTATGTCACCTTGCCACTTTGTGGTCTCCTGATGCTGCCACCACCTCCACACTCTGTCATTGTGCCACTCTGTGGCCTCTTGATGCTGCTGCCACCTCCACGCTGTCATTGTGCCACCCTATGGCCTCCTCCTAATGCTGCTGCTGCCACCTCCGCACTCTGTCATTGTGCCACTCTGTGGCCTCCTAATGCTGCCACCTCCACACTGTCATTGTGCCACCCAGGGGCCTCCTCCTGATGTTGCTGCCGCCACCACCACAGTCTGTCATTGTGCCACTCTGTGGTCTCCTTATGCTGCTGCCATCTCCACTCTGCCACCCTCATCTGTCAGAAGGAAGGAAAAATGGATCCTGTAATAGCTGTAAGGCCTGCATGACATGGTCCCTATTTTGCATCAGAAGTGGCTTATGATTTGGTAGCCAAAAGCAGGAGTGGGTAAAAAACATGCAAATATTCCATTGACGTGTCATCTGTTTTGGATCTACTCCTGTTTTTTTTGGCTTTAGCAATACTGATGGATTACTGACCAAATGCTGACCGAGTGAAGGCAGATGCTCCACAGACAGGATCTGTTTTTTTGGGGTTATTGTTCTGACGGATCAGAGGAAGGGCAAAATAATCAGTGATGTCAACACAAACTTACTGCTGACACCCTCTCCACTCTGTCGGGGGGCTCTACTTGTATAAGTGTTTAATTGAACAGGTTCTATAGACATCTATGTGGAATCAGCTGATGACTGTGTAAAAAGGGAGTGCGCTTCTTCTTGACGCTAACATTGACCTGTAAGGCTGAGTTAACACTTTACTTATTTGGGCAGTTACAGGGCCAAAACTGACCGAATAACTCAAGTGTGCAGTGATTCTAAGAGCGACGCCTGTCATCTGCGTGTCATACTGGCTCACAGTATTTTTTCACTACCACAGCAGACTCCCTATGCATGTTACTGCAAGGCACAGTGTTCTACACCACTATACAGGCTCTCTGCAGCCAGGAAAGCGGTTTTATTACGTGATTCGCCACTAATAAATTCGGATCGAATCAAATTTTTTTAACAAATTCGGTGAACCGGCCAAATCTAATTTTTGAGACATTTGCTCATCTCTAGTGTGCACAGATACTACAGGCCGACACATAGTCCTCAACATACTTACGCAACCCCGGCCACCAGAATCTACTAGAGATGAGGTCTCTCGTAGAATCTGGTGGCCAGGATGTCCAGTAAGAACCGTACAGTGATGTTCCTCTTATGACGCAATTCTGATGGAACAAACAATTCTGATGGTGCGTCTCCCTGAGTCTCTAACACCTTCACCTCTAGGTCACGGTATAGAGCGGATATCACCACCCCTTCCAACAGTATCGGACTCGGATTTTCAAAATCACCACCTCCAGGAAAACTACGTGACAAGGCATCTGCTTTGACGTTCTTAACCCCAGGACGATAAGTGACAATGAAATTGAATCTAGTGAAAAACAAAGACCATCTGGCCCGACTTCAGGTAAGCCCGATTTTTGTGATCTGTGAACACCGTGATTGGATGAGCTGCCCCTTCCAACTAATGACGCCACTCCTCAAAAGCCAACTTAATGGGCAGCAACTCTCTGTTACCCACATCGTAATTTTTCTCTGCGGCAGAGAGTTTTTTAGAAAAAAATGCACATGGGCGCCATTTACCAGGTGACGGGCCCTGCAATAAAACTGCTCCATTTTACGAAAATATAAAATATTTATTTCAGAAAGAGTGGAAAAAACCTGCCACTTTGAAAGACCTGATGGATAGATGGGCAGAGCTGTACCTTAAAAAAGAATGGGAGGCCTCTACTCAGGCCTTTAAGTCTAATATAGCCACTACCTCTACTGCCAGGTCCTTAAAATTATGGTTGCAGGAATTAGGATCCCATATCCAAAATAAAACCTCCAGAGACAAGCTCCTAACGGTATTTCCGACCATCTTTAAAGCAGTGGACTTTATTTCGGATGCATTGGCAGACGCATTAAGATTAAATGCCAGCTTTGCGGCTCTTTCCAACTCAGCTAGCAGAGCAATTTGGCTTAAAGGGTGGTCTGCTGATACGGGTTCAAAAAATAAGCTTTGCTCTATCCCGTGCCTGGGAGACTTCCTTTTTGGGTCAGTTTTGGATGACCTTTTATTAAAGGCCTCTGCAATAAGAAAGGGTTTACCATTTCCAAACCACCTAGGAGGCAGCAGTTTTTTCACAGAAACAGGAGAGTCTTCAACAAAACAGATAAAAAGCAAAATAATTGGAGAGAAAACAGAGGTAGAAGAGATAAGGGGTTCCACTTTAGTACCAAGTCCGATTCAGGCCCCAAGTCTGGTCAGCCATGACGGTTACTGTGTCTTTTTTCTCGGTCTTGGGAAAAAATCTCAGCAAGCCCCTAATTAAATGGTATCATAAAAGACGGTTTTCATCTGGAGTTTATCTCTCCCCCACCGGAAAGGCTAAACATTACAAATCCAGCTCAAAATTCTAATCTAATTCCCATCCCAGACTAAGAAAGAGGGAGGGGGTTTTATTCGTCCCTATTTCTCGTACCCAAGCCAGACGGATCTTTCAGAATGATTATAAACCTGAGAGACTTAAATTAGTACCTCAAATACAAGAAGTTCAGAATGGAAGCCGTACAGCCTGCAATAAAACATCTTTTCAAAGACTGTGTCATGGCTACCATAGACATAAAGGATGCCTATTATCACATCCGAATTCATATCGACTTTCAAAAATACCTCAGAGTGGCTGTGTCTATGCAAGGACGGGTTCATCATTTACAATACAGAGCCCTTCCATTTGGAATATCCCAGGCCCTGAGGCTTTTTACAAAAGTTAATGGCGGTGTCACAAAGAGGGGTAGACAGTAGTGACCACTGGCTCCACCCACAGCCCTGTCTCTGCCTACTTGCACCACTAGTCCTAGGCAACGAGGTACAACTGGATGATGTTCCCTAGCCTGGGTAAGTGCGGAGGGACATACAAGACAAACAATAGATATGTCAGCAAGCCGAGTCAGAACCAGGATGTCGCTGAAGTGCAAAAGGATAATCAAAGAGAAGTCAAGTCCACGCCAAAGGTCAAACCAGGAGAAGCCAATAAATGCAGGGAGCAACCGGGTACGAAGTCGGGAACGGAGCCGGGAATCAAGCCGCATGTCACACAGAACAAGTTCAGGAAGAGACTGAATTCACAGGCAACCTGTGGCCAGCAGGCTGCCTGTTAAATAGTGGAGAAGAGGAGTCATGTGACGTGGCCAGCGTCACATGACTCATTCTCCCGAATCCAGCCGAGCACCGAGTGATCAGCTTGGCGCTCAGGCCTACCGCAGTTGCCATGGATACAAAGGACGCTGACTGCGCCAAGGGAATACGCGTGGCCAGATCCTCCCCGCCCCTCGTTGCTGTGGAGACTTGAGCATAGCGCACGTCCTTGTTCCATATGAACCGTAGAGCACTGATGGTGGTGAATGGGGGGAACCTGCCGTCGGCGCCCCGTGACAGTACTTTCCCTTCTACGTGGGGCCACCGGACCCAAAGCCGATGGAGCAGGCTTGTGAGGATGATCACGATGAAACCTTTGAATCAGCCTATTAGCATGAATCTTATTCATTGGTACCCATGATCTTTCCTCAGGTCCGTAACCTTTCTAATGAACTAAGTATTGAAAGGAATTTCGAACCTTCCTAACGTCAATGATCTTGGAAAGGACATACTCCTCTTGCTCATTCACCAGCACTGGGAGAGGAGCACTTTGCGACGGAACCACGGGTGAAACATACTTTTTAAGCAAAGATTTATGAAACACAATATGAATGCGGAACGAATCTGGCAACTTCAACCTGAAAGACACGGGATTAATAATTTTGAGGATTTCATATGGACCAACAAAACGTGGTGCAAACTTTCTGGAGGACACTCTCAGAGACAAATTCTTAGTGGACAGCCAAACTTTTTCTCCGACCTTAAAGTCCCCTCCTTTGGAACGTTTTCTATTACCATAGATTTTCTGACTCTCTTGAGCTTTCTCTAGGTTCTGCTGAACCCGAGCCCAAACTGTGCACAGTTCAGAAGTTACACTGTCAGCCTCAGGATTAGGTGATGGAACAGATGAAACAGAACTAAATCTCGGGTGAAAACCAAAATTGCAGAAAAACTGAGAAACCCCTGTGGAGTTCACCCTGTTGTTGATGGCAAACTCAGCCAAAGGGAGATATTTCACCTATTTCACCTATAGTTGCTGGTTATGAGAGATGTAACATCTTAAAAACTGCTCAACGGCTTGATTAAGGCGTTTGGTTTGTCCATTCGACTCAGGATAAAAGGCTCAACCTCTACAATGAAAAGTCTGTGAAGGTTCTCATTTATCCAGGTCATGGTATATATCTGTAAAGAATAAATCAAGGCAACTGGACGTACTGTAGATTTCTTGAAAACGTTTCACTCGTTCTTCCAACGAGCTTTCTCAATTCTGAGTGATGTACAAAAATTCTGGGAATAAATATGTAACTGAATCCACATCTGGTAATTATACCCAGCATTGGGTCAAAGGTGTTGATGCCATTATCCTAATTGGAGTCAGTAGGTGATAAAGACTTCCCAGAAAAAGGTGTCAAGACAGCATTGTATGTGGCAGACAATAGATGTCTAACCCCCCCTCCTCTATTCAAGCTTGGCTTCTCCATTTTTATGTAGATGGCCTCCTTCACGCCTCGTTTGTACCAATCGGCCTCCTTATCCAAAACACGTACTTGACTGTCTTCAAAGGTGTGACCTGTTGCTTTTAGATGTAAGTACACGGCTGAATCTTGACCAGAGGTTTTGGCTC
The DNA here is from genome assembly GCF_014858855.1 of Bufo gargarizans. Lineage (NCBI taxonomy): Eukaryota > Metazoa > Chordata > Amphibia > Anura > Bufonidae > Bufo > Bufo gargarizans. The sequence continues at coordinate 100,775 of NW_025334224.1, read as the reverse complement.
TTCTATGCTGAGCCATACGCTGATGTAGTTGTTGTTTTGTTTCGCCGATATACAGTTCTGAGCATTCCTCATTGCACTGGACTGCATACACAATGTTGTCCATCTTGTGTTTAGGTGTTGGGTCTTTGGGGTGAACCAGTTGTTGCCTCAGTGTGTTGCTGGGTTTAATGCAAACAGGAATGTGATGTGTATTAAAAATCCTTTTGAGTTTCTCAGACACCCCAGCTACATATGGGATAACCATATTCTTGCGTCTGTCAGGATTTTTAATAAACATCACATTCCTGTTTGCTTTAAACCCAGCAACACACTGAGGCAAATTTTTGTACAATCACTCAGAATTGAGAAAGCTCGTTGGAAGAACGAGTGAAACGTTTTCAAGAAATCTACAGTACGTCCAGTTGCCTTGATTTATTTTTTACAGATATCTACAATGAAAAGTCTCTCTTGATCAGGCTGAACCAAAACTGGGGCGTTCCTAAAATACATTTTAAGGGTCTCGAAGGCCTCAATAGCCTCTACAGACTAGTTCTCCAGATCCGCCCCCTTCTTAGTGAGGTCGGTCAAAAGGTTTGGCAACTACCGATTTTTTTAAAATAAATTTACGGTAATAGTTGGAAAATCCTAAAAAGCGTTGTAAGGCTTTCAGGGATGATGGTCTTACCCAACCTAAAATGGCCTGTACCTTACCAGGGTCCATTTTAAAAGCGTGAGTGAGAACATAACCCAGATACAAGATTTCCTGAACCCCAAAGAATTTAACAGACAGTTGATTTTTTCGGAGAATCTCTAAAACTTGTCTGGTATGCACAACATGAGATTCCCAACTCGAAGAAAAAATCTAAATGTCATCGAGATATACAATCATAAATTTGCCAATTAGTTTTCTAAAGATGTCGTTCATGAAATTTTGAAAAAACTGCAGGAGCATTACTAAGCCCAAAAGGCATGACCAGGTATTTGAAATGCCCCTCCGGAGTATTAAAAGCAGTTTTCCATTCGTCCCCTTCTTTAATACGAACTAGGTTGTAAGCTCCCCTCAGATCAAGTTTGGAGAACCATTAAGGCCCCTAGAACTTGATTGAACAGATCGGGAATCAATGGAAGAGCGTATTAATTTTTAACTGAAATTTTGTTCAATTCCCAATAGTCAGTACAAGGCCTAAGCCCTCCGTCCTTTTTCTTGACAAAAAAGAACCCCCCGGAAGGGGGTAACCTATAAGCATATCTTTAAGTCTATCGGACAAGCCAGACCTGAACTGACACTTGAGGGCAGGTTCATTCCAGTCGGAGGGAACACACCATTTCCTAAATTGAGTACAGTACTCCTCTACTGGTCGGTCGCCCTGTAACAAAGCCTTTAACTGCATCTCTGCTACGGAGGCTCTGTCTGGTTCATCATACAGAGCACCTACGGCCTGAAAGACAGCATCAACTGACCCAAGACAGAACGAGTCGGGGGGTAATGAAAATGCCCACTCTTGGGGGTCACCTTGTAACAGAGAAATAATAACTCCCACTCGCTGTGGCCCTAGGCCAGAAGAAAGAGGTAGTAGCCTGAAATATAATTTGCAGCTTTCTTTAAAGGTCTGGAAGCTCTTGCGGTCTCCTGAAAACCGCTTGGGAAGTTTAACAAAAGGTTCTGTCTGAATGACGGACAGACGGACCGGGGGGGGGGGGGAGAACCGTGAGGTTACAGCCTGCTTCTTGGACTTGTAACCTTTCCCCTAATTCCTGAACTATCTGGGCCAAGTTCTGGACATGATCCTTCAGGTGTTGTAGCGGATCCATAGTGGTAGTATGGGCCTGTGAATCTGTCACAAAGAGGGGTAGAAGGTAGTGACCACTGGCTCCACCCTAACCCCTGTCCCTGCCTACTTGCACCACTCGTCCTAGGCAACGAGGTACAACTGGACGACGTTCCCTAGCCTGGGTAAGTGCGGAGGGACATACAAGACAAACAACAGATATGTCAGCAAGCCGAGTCAGAACCAGGATGTCGCTAAAGTGCAAAAAGATAATCAAAGAGAAGTCAAGTCCACGCCAAAGGTCAAACCAGGAGAAAGCCAATAAATGCAGGGAGCAACCGGGGACAAAGTCGGGAACGGAGCCGGGAATCAAGCCGCATGTCACACAGAACAAGTTCAGGAAGAGACTGAATTCACAGGCAACCTGTGGCCAGCAGGCTGCCTGTTAAATAGTGAAGAAGAGGAGTCGTGTGACATGGCCAGCATCACATGACTCATTCTCCTGAATCCAGCCGAACACCGAGTGATCAGTTCGGCGCTCAGGCTTACTGCAGTTGCCATGGATGCAAAGGACGCTGACTGCGCCAAGGGAATACGCGTGGCCAGATCCTCCCCGTCCCTCGTTGTTGTGGAGACGATGGCGTAGCGCACTTCCTTGCTCCGTATGAACCGCAGAGCGCTGACGGCGGTGAATGGGGGGAACCTGCCGTCGGCGCCCCGTGACAGGCGGAGTTTATGGCCCACATAAGAGAAAGACTTGGACGATCTTCTGGTGGTGGCAGAAACTGTAGATCTTCTAACCTCTCATCTTCTAGAAGTAGTAGACATTCTAGTAAATCTTGGGTGGCAGATAAACTGGGACAAATCAAACTTGACTCCTCACAAGAATGTGTTTTTCTACAGTAGGGCTGATCCTGGATTCTGTGAATCTACGGTGGATCCACCCTCAGCACAAGATAACCAGGATAATGAAAGACGTGCAAGTCCTAATAGCCTCAAAAGATCGAACTATCAGGGAAGGGAAGAAAATACTAGGCAGAATCACCTCCACAATACCAGCTGTAAGTTGGTCCCTGTTTCGTTCCAGGACGCTTCAGTGGCAGATCTTAAAAGAATGGCAGGGATCATTGTCCCTGCTGGAGGCCCTCTGTCTCTCACCCCTCGGGTCATACAGTCCTTAACCTGGTGGCTAGAGCCTTCAAATCTGACTCAGGGCTTCCCATGGATTCTACAGGAACAAGTAACCATCACCACGGATGCCAGTCCGACCAGGTGGGGGGAATTTTGTCAGTGGGGTGTTCTGCAGGGGGTGTGGAATCCAACAGAAAGCCAGGACTCCCAAAATGTGAGGGAATTAAGAGCGGTTCTGCTAGCCTTAAGAGCTTTCCTGCCCAGATTTCTGAGAAAAGGAGTAAAAATATTCTCTGACAACGCTACAGTAGTATCTTACTTAAACAGACAAGGAGGGACAAGATCGGAATGTCTTATGTCCTTAACTGCAGAAATTTTCTCACTAATTATTCATTATATACTGTATCTTTTATCAAGCGTGGGGACTCACTCTGGTAGACCGGATTAGCGGACGCAGTATAGAGGCAATAACAAGTTCTTTGGATCAAACAGTTCAGTGTTTTATTCACACTTTAGGCAAGTGACAAAACAAGCAGTCATATTCAAACAAAAAGTCACCTTGCGGTGTTGGTGGTAATTTACACCACCACTGATAGCAGCAGCAACCTGTTTTCACGCTAAACAGGTAGCAAGCCTTCCTCCAGACACAAGGCTTCCAGATCCCAACACAGAGACATGGATTTTGAGCCCAGCTGCCTATTTAAGGACAGCCAGGTGCTGCCAAATCCCAGACCGGCTTTTAAATTCTGGTCCGGTATTTGACCTCACCTGGCTGTAAATCAGCCCAGCAGCACATGCTTGAAGGAAAATACCTGTTTTCCCAGACCAAACCTCTCACTGTGTCACATACACCCCCCCTTTGTTCAATCCTGAGGGGGTGAACACACACCAGGCAGTGTACCCGGGACAGGGCATCCGCGTTTCCCTGTAACCAGCCTGCCCTGTTCCACCGAAAACGTAACGTTTTGTAGGGAGAGAAACATGATAGTCAGGCACTCTCTCTCCACTATACTTTACCGGGTCTCGGCTAGAGTGAGATTACGGCTGGGGAAGACAACGGGATGCTCCTCCCCGTTGACTTCCTGAGACAGTACAGCACAGAGGCCTACTTCAGAGGCATCGGTCTGTACTGTAAACTCCCTTTTAAAGTCAGTCATCACCAAAACCGGGGACCTGCACAGGGCCGACTTCAAAGCGGAGAAAGCCTCATCATCCCAGCGAACCATTATTGACTTGTGTCCCTTCAAGAGTCCTATCATGTTCGTGGCTAGAGTAGCAAAGTGGGGAACAAAACTCATGTAATAGCCCACCATTCCCAGGAATAACTTTATTTGCCTAGTGGTGACAGGTCGGGGCCAATTCCCCATCGCCTCTATTTTGTTCACTTGGGGTTTGATGACTCCGCGCCCAATGACATACCCCAGGTACTTAGTCTCTTCTAACCCTATCGCACATTTTTTTGCAGTTAGCGGTTAGGCCAGCTTTCCAAAGGGAGTCCACTACAGCCTGCACTTTGGGTGGTGACTTTCCCAGTCGGTACTGTGGATGACAATATCGTCCAGGTAAGACGAAGCGTACCGATGATGTAGATGAAGCACAATGTTCATTAGTCGCTGAAAAGTAGCGGGGGCGCCATGCAGACCAAAGGGTAAGACCTTATATTGATACAGCCCCTCAGGCATGATGAAGGCAGTTTTCTCTTTGCCAGCCTCCGTTAAGGGCACCTGCCAGTACCCTTTCGTGAGGTCCAAAACAGAAAAATACCGGGCTTGTCCTAACCTCTCGATGAGCTCATCCACCCGGGGCATGGGATACGCATCGAATTTGGAAACCTCGTTAAGTTTTGGAAAGTCATTACAAAACCGCAACATCCCGTCTGGCTTGGGGATCAATACTATAGGACTGGCCCGCTCACCTTTTTCTCCTCAATGACGTCTAGCTGGAACATTAGTTGCACCTCCTCCAATATGGCTCGTCGCCGAGCCTCAGGCACCCGATATAGTTTTAATCAGACTTCTGCCTGAGGCTCAGTGACAATGTCATGCTGGATTATGGAAGTGCGTCCAGGGAGGTCCGAGAACACATCTGTGTTCCGACTAAGGAACTGCCTGTCCTCCTGAGTCTGTTTAGAGGAGAGGCTGTCAGCAATTTTTTCTGTGGAAGCTGCCTCTCTTGCATCAGACAGAGGGGCTGGTACCTCTTCTAGAAAACCTGGCCGCGGGCTGTCTTCTGTACAGGTTTACCTATCTTTCCATGGTTTGAGTAAATTCACATGGTAAACCTGCTCCGGCTTTCGCCGCCCTGGCTGGTGTACCTTGTAGTTTACATCTCCAATTTTCTCGAGTAGCTCGTAGGGCCCCTGTCACCTAGCCAGGAACTTACTGTCCATGGTCGGCACCAGAACCAAAACCCGATCACCCGGGATAAAGATCCTGACCCAAGTCTGCTGATTATAGTCCCGACTCTGGGCTCGCTGAGCTGCCTCCATATGCTCCCTAACAAGAGGCAACACTGTCTCTATCCGATCTTGCATCTGGGTAACGTACTCAATGACACTTTTATGTGGAGTGGGTTGTTGTTCTCACACCTCTTTGGCCATGTCCAAGAGACCGCGAGGGTGTTTGTCATATAGCAGTTCGAAGGGCGAGAACCCAGTAGAGGCCTGGGGTACCTCTCACACTGCAAACATGAGATAGGGCAGAAGAAGGTCCCAGTCCTTCCCATCTTTAGACACCTTTTTCAACATATTTTTTAATGTTTTGATAAACCGTTCTACTAGACCGTCCGTTTGCGGATGGTAAACGGACGTCCATAGTTGTTTTATGTGCAGCAACTTACAGAGTTCCTTCATCACCTTGGACATAAAAGGGGTCCCTTGGTCGGTCAGAACCTCTTTAGGTAGTCTTACTCGGGAAAACATCTCCATTAACGCCTTAGCTATGAGTTTGGCCGAGGTATGTTACAGTGGCACCGCCTCCAGGTACCGAGTGGAGTAGTCTAGAATGACTAAGATGCGTCGATGCCCCCTGGCGGACTTCAGTACTGGGCCTATGAGGTCCATAGCTATTCGGTCAAACGGTAGTTCCATAATCGGGAGAGGTACTAGGGGACTACGGAAATGTAGCTGGGAGCTAGTTATCTGGCAGGTTGGGCAAGACTTACAAAACTCTTGCACTTCTTTGAATATGCTGGGCCAGTAAAACCGCTGTAGAATACGATTCTGAGTTTTCTGCAGCCCCAGATGACGCCCGAGAATGTGTTGGTGGGCTATATCTAACATAAGCTTGTGATAAGCCTTGGGGACCACCAACTGTTCAATAGGCTCACCCCGTAGTTGGTTTACCTGATACAACATATCTTGATAAACCACAAAACAGGGAAACACTGACTCTTCCCCAGGTTGTTGTGGTTCACTATCTACTATTAACACATTTTCCCAGGCGCGGAATAGGGTTGGGTCCAGACGTTGGGCGGTACCAAAATTATCCTCGAAGACTTTGAGGTCTGCCAATTCAGGACCCGGTCCTCCACGTCTCCCACCATAACACTTAGCGGGGTTGTCTCCCCCTCTTCCACCGAAGTGGCGGTCACCCCTACTGCTGGCCCTTCAGTCTCAGGTTCCTAGGGTTCTGGTCTACTAGGGTTACCCCTGTCTCATGGGTATCAGTCACTCCCATAGCAGGCCACAGTGTCGGGAAGCCTGGGAAGTCTCTCCCTATTATGAGTTCATAATGTAGATTTGTGGCGACAGCAGCCTCGTGGGTCCATCTACCGGCCACCGTGGTTAGAGACACCAGCGCAGTGGGGTAGTCTTTTAAGTCTCCGTGGATGTACATCACTCCGACTTTCTGGCCATTATACTCAGTGGACCGCACCAGGGTAGCCCTTACTAGGGTCACCAAACTCCCTGAGTCAAGCAGATCCTCCGCCGGAGTGTCTCCCACTTCCACCTGACACAAGTGATCTAGAGACTCTGGGGTGCCTGTTGCACACAGCCTCCTGGCATATAGTGACTGACACTAGCCATAGTTAGTGTCCATGGGCTCAACCCGATGGGGAAAGTCAGCCCTTAGATGGCCAGGCTCCTGACACTGCCAGCAGACTATTGGAGCCAGGTCCGCCGTGGGTACATCCCGGGCGGGTTTTATCGGCTCAATTCTCCGGGTCTGGGGTTGAGATTTCCGGGGTTTGCCGACCCCCCTCCCTACAGAACCCTCCTTTAGATTCCTGGTAGCTTCATAGCGTTCCACCAGGTCCACTATCTCAAGGGCATTGCCAGGAGACACCTGACTGATCCAGTGCTGGAGAGGGTATGGCAAAGCCCTCCAGAACATATCAGCTAACAGAAGATCCAGCATAGCAGTGGGACTCAGCTGGCTTAAACCCCCACTGATGTACCCGCTGGCCCTGGACCAACACATTCACCCCCAGTCTTGCCAAAATCTCACCCTTTACTTTTCGGTAGTCGCCCGCTTGATCGTCCAGCAAGTTGAAATACACCCACTGGGAATCAGATTCCAGGAATGGAGCGACGGCCTCAGCCCACTGGTCACGGGGTAGCTTTTCCCTGATGGCCACTTTCTCGTACATCGCCAGATAGGTTTCGATGTCGTCTGCGGGGGTCATCTTAGGAATCGCGGCACGGACTGCTTCTCGGGCATCGTGGACGCTTGGGGTTGCTCCTGCTGTCTGCAAAGCCATCACGTGTTGTAGCAGCAACTGGTTGGTCTCGCTGCTGCAGATTAGCCTCCATGAGGGCCTTCACAACAGCCTCCATTTTGTCGTGGGGCACTGGTTGTAATAAAGCTGGTTTAATGTACGACATATATCCGTGCCTGAAAAATGCAGAAACCAAAAATATCGGCGTTCACGCCAGCCTCACTGCTCTTGCCCGCATTCTCCACCAATTGTGGGGACTCGCTCTGGTAGACAGGATTAGCGGACGCAGTATAGAGGATAGAGGCAACAACAAGTTCTTTGGATCAAACAGTTCAGTGTTTTATTCACACTTTAGGCAAGTGACAAAACAAGCAGTCATATTCAAATAAAAAGTCACCTTGCGGTGACGGTGGTAATTCACACTATGCGGCAATTCTGCCTCAAAGAGTCCTTGCTGATAGCAGCATCAACCTGTTTTCACGCCAAACAGGTAGCAAGCCTTCCTCCAGACATAAGGCTCCCAGATCCCAAAACAGAGACACGGAGCCCAGCTGCCTATTTAAGGACAGCCAGGTGCTGCCAAAACCCGGACCGGCATTTAAAATCTGGTCCAGTATTTGACATCACCTGGCTGTAAATCAGCCCAGCAGCACATGCTGGTAAGGAAATACCTGTTTTCCCAGACCAAACCTATCACTGTGTCACAGTACCCTAAGGCTACTTTCATATTGGTGGTATTGCTATACGGTTTTGAGATCCGGCAAAGCTCTCCTGTCGTAAAAATACAACCGGCTGTGTCCTTTCAGAACAGATCCGGTTGTATTATACCAAAAATGAAGAAACCAGATCTGGCACTAAAACCATGTAAGTCAATGGGTGTCGGATCTATTTTTTTTTCAGTTCCGAAAAAAAACGGATCCGGCACCATTGACTTGGGCTACTTTCACACCTGCGTTAAGTGCGGATCCGTCTGGTATCTGCACAGACGGATCCGCACCTATAATGCAAACGATTGTATCCGTTCAGAATGGATCCGTTTGCATTATGAAGAACAAAGTCGAAACGGATCCATCCTGACTTACATTGAAAGTCAATGGGGGACGGATCCGTTTTCAATTGCACCTTATTGTGTCAGTGAAAACGGATCCGCCCCATGGACTTACATTGTGTGTCAGGACAGGATCCGTTTGGCTCCGCATCGCCAGGCGGACACCAAAACTCTGCAAGCAGCGTTTTGGTGTCCGCCTCCAGAGCGGAATAGAGGCGGAACGGAGGCAAACTGATGCATTCTGAGCGGATCCTTATCCATTCAGAATGCATTAAGACAAAACTGATCCGTTTTGAACCATTTGTGAGATCCCTAAAACGAATCTCACAAACGGAATTCAAAATGCCAGTGTAAAAGTAGCCTTAACATGGTTTTTGGGATTCTTGAGTTTCCCATGCCGCACACAAAAACACTTTTGAAACACTTTGAAATCCTAAGCATGTCAATTTTTTTTATGTTTTTCACCCTTTTCAATGCAAGGCTGGAATCTGAGCATAATATCTGCACCAAAAACCACAACTAACGCATTTGGTTTTTGGCGCAGACTTGGTGAGGAAATGCACAGATTTTCTGTTGTGAGACCTGCACCCATTTGCAGGTAGCCTAAAGGACCAGTTCTCTAGGTGTAGCTCAGTCAATGTATTATCCGCTGGAGACCCTGAAGTCTGGGCCTCCTAACAGCAAACTTCTCTAGATAATGGCTGGTGATAAAGATCATATATCAAGGTCTAGGACAGAAAAGTAAACACGAAGAGCACATTTAGATCCTCTTATCCTGCAGTGATGTAAGATGTCATAAGGGCAAAGAAGCCAAAGCCACAGGGCAAAGAGCTAAGATGTCCCCTCAGTGTTTACACAAGGCCAGCTGCCTCCTCTGATAGATAACATGTCACTTTCTTACAGGAGGATATTATTATTATTATACCATTTATTCCACGGAGTTGTACATATGAAGAGGGGTGCACATACATAAAACAAAACAAGTACAATAAGCACGAACAAGACGATTTAGGCTACTTTCACACTCGCGTTTTGGTTTCCGTTTGTGAGATCCGTTTCAGGGCTCTCACACGCGGTCCAAAACGGATCAGTTTTGCCCTAATGCATTCTGAATGTTAAATGATCCGCTCAGAATGCATCAGCTTGCCTCTGTCCCGTCTCCATTGGGCGTTTTGGTGTCCGCCTGACGAAACTGAGTCAAATAACACAATATGACAATAGAGAACGGATCCGTCATCCATTGACTTTCAGTTGGTGTTCAAGACGGATCAGTCTTGGCTATGCTAAAGATAATACAAACGTTCTGAACGGATGCAGACTGGTTGTATTATCTGAACGGATCCGTCTGTGCAGATCCATCACGCATCCACACCAAACGCAAGTGTGAAAGAAGCCTTACAAACTCTTACAGAAGGAGAGACCCTGCCTACGAGAGCTTATAATCTACAAGGGATGGGGGAAGGATACAGTAGGTGAGGGTAGAAGCTGGTCATACAGCAGTATAGTGGCAACAGGGTTACTGTAGGTTGTAGGGTTGGCTTATAAGGTGGGTTTTCAGGTTTCTTTTGAAGGTTTCCACTGTAGGTGGGTATCTATTATGTTGGGGTAGAGAGTTCCAAAGTCTGGGAGATGCACAGGAGAAATCTTGTAGGTGATTTTTGGAAGAGGAGGAACGTAGAGAAGAAGGTCTTGTGAGGATCAGAGATTGCGTGTGAGTAAGTATCATGAGATTGGGTCACAGATGTATGGGGAGAGGGGCAGGTTGTGGACGGCCTTCTATGTCATAGTTAGTGTTTTGTACTGGATTCTCTGGGCAATGGGGAGCCAGTGTAGAGAATGACGGAGAGAAGTAATGGGGGAAGAGTGGATTAGTCAGGTAACAGAATTGAGGATTTGAGGGGTGCGAGAGTGCTAGATGGGAGGCCACAGAGGAGGATGTTACAGTAGTCCAGGTGGGAAATGATGAGAGCATGAACTTTTGCAGGCTCCTGGTGGAGGAATGTGCAGAGATATATTTTTGAGTTGGAGGTGGAAAAGGCTTGCATGTGCAGTTTGAAGGTAAGAGCAGAATCATAGGTTACCCCAAGGCAGCGCACTTGGTGGACCAGGAAGGGTTTGCAGCCATTGATTGTGATAGGTCTGTTGGAGGGTATGAGTGAGATGGGTTAAAGATAACAAATTCTGTTTTCTACAGGTTAAGTTTCAGAAAGGAAGAGGATAATAAGGAAGATATAGAAGATGGGCATTGGGGGTTTCTGGATAGTAAGGTGGTGATGTCAGGACCAGAGAGGTAAATTTGTGTGTCGTCAGCATAAACGTGATACTGAAAACCATGGGACTGTATAAGATGTCCCAGGCTAAATGTGTAAATTGAGAAGAAAATGGGTCCTAGGAAAGAGCCTTGAGGAACACCAACAGAGAGGGGACAAGAAGAGGAGGTGGTGTTTGAGTGAGAGACACAAAATTTTGGGTCTGTGAGGTATGATGTGATGCAGGAGAGGGCCAATGTCGTTTGGCTTTGGCAGTTAGCAGGTTATTGGTGACTTTGGTAAAGATGGTTTCAGTAGGGTGGTTAGGACTGGGATAAACACTGTGATGAGGTTGGGGATGGGATTAAATCAAGCACACAGGTGGTGAGATGTGATCTGGAGAGTAGGGTGGAGCGTTTCTTCTTAGAGAAGTTGGTTTTGGAGATAGAGGACTGAAAAGCTGTGTAGAGGGGCTGTAAGAACTGTAGGCTAAATTGCAATTGTTCCTGTGATTTCTAATCTACAGCCATAGACTAGAGATGACCAAACCTAATTAGAGAGATGGAGAACTTGTTAAAGGTTAAGTTCCTCTGAACATAAATTCCTTCATAAACATGCCAACAAGTGTGAGCCTGGAGGACAGGCGGCCTTAAAGGGCAAAAGTTAAATAGATAGGTGGTAAAGGGTCATAAAATACCTAGGAATAGTCAGCCGTGTGTAGGAGACGCTTGATCTGAGATATCAGGTCTAGTCAAGAGAAGGCTGAACTATGAAAACACCACTAAACCGTAGTAGATACCGTGATGTCTAATAAAGATCCACGTGATACAAGAGCTCATACAGGGGAACAACATTGAAACATAACCTTTATATCAATTAATAAAATAAGGTGCACAGTAACTAACTAAACTAAAGGAGCACAACAGATACTGAACTATGGCGCCACTTCCAGGTGTATAGTTCAATCAGAACCTCACGGTTCAGTGCTATATAATAAGTATCGTCCAAGCGCCGGTGCTCATAATGAAAACGGTCTTAGGCTATTTTGACATCTGCGTTTTCCTTTCCGGTATTGAGATCCGTTATATGATCTCAAAACCAGAGGAATACGCTTCCGTTTTGTCCCCATTCATTGTCAATGGGGACAAAACTGAACAGTTCTGGTTTGTTGCGTTCCCATGCCGGACACAGATCCGCCGCAAGCAGTGTTTTTGTGTGCGTCATGGGATACTGATCAAGAAGGGTCCGGCATGAAACATAATGTAAGGCCTCATGCACACGACCGTTGTGTGCATCCGCGGCCGTTGTTCCGTTTTCAGTTTTTTTCCGCGGACCCATTGACTTTCAATGAGTCCGTGGAAAAATCGGAAAATGCACCGTTTGGCATCCGCGTCCGTGATCCGTGTTTCCAGTCCGTGAAAAAAATATGACCTGTCCTATTTTTTTCACGGACAACGGTTCACGGACCCATTCAAGTCAATGGGTCCATGAAAAATCACGGATGCACACAAGATTGTCATCCGTGTCCGTTTTTTTCCTTGACTTAGATTTTTTTTTTCATTTTTCATGTCCGTGGATCCTCCAAAATTCAAGGAAGACCCACGTAAGAAAAAACGGACACGGATCACGGAACAACGGAAACCGTTTTTGCGGACCGCAAAAAAAACGTCCGTGTGCACGAGGCCTAAGTCAATGTTGCCGGATCCGTTTTCTCGGACACAAAAGAAAACAGATCACGGATTTAGTGCCGGATCCGTTCCGAATGGATGGAGATGGTTGTATTATCATAACGGAAGCATTTTTGCCAATCCGCTGCGGATCCGGCAAAAACGCAGATGTGAAAGTAGCCTTACCAGTATCATAGATCAAGATATGGTTGGACGCGGTTATCTGGTGACAGGATCGTCCAGGAGACTAGATACAAATGGGGGACATTTCCCTAGGAAATCCCTAGGTGAGTGACTGCAAACCCTGAAAAGGGCGATCCCAATGGAAGTGTCCCCTTCACTAGTCTACCCTAGTAATATTTTCAAACCCAAAAGCGGTTAAGGTCATATCTATCATTACTGGAAGTCAATAAGAGAAGCCCCAACTCATTTCAACCGCACTGTGGTGTGTGGTCTCATCAAGGGACTTGGAAAGTACATACCCCTTTAACCCCAGGCTTAAAGGGGTTGTCTCACTTCAGTTGCATTTATTATGTAGAGAAAGTTAATACAAGGCTCTTACTAATGTATTATTATCCATATTGCCTCCTTTGCTGGCTGGATTCATTTTTCCATCACATCATATACTGCTCATTTTCATGGTTACGACCACCCTGCAATCCATCGGTGGTGGTCGTGCTTGCACATTATAGGAAAAAGCATCAGCCTCTCTGGTGGCCGGGACCATGGGAGCGCACATAGGCTAGTGCTTTATCCTATATTGTGCAAGCACGACCACCACTGATGGATTGCAGGGTAACCATGGAAACAAGCAGTGTATAATTTGATGGAAAAATGAATCCAGCCAGCAAAGGAGGCAATATGGACAATCACAACACATTAGTAAGTGTCTTGTATTAACTTTCTCTACATGATAAATGCCACTTACTGAAGTGAGACAGCTCCTTTAACCGCCTCCGGACCGCCTAACGCAGATCCGCGGTCCGGAGGCGGCAGCGCTGCGCACAATCACGCATTGGCGCGTCATCTCGCGAGCCGCGAGATGACGCGCTTAGCCGGCCCGCACTGCGCATGCGTCAAGGGGGGTCGCGTCATCAGCTTGCCAGCCAATGATCGCGTCTGGCAAGCTGATGATTTTTAAAAAATCCAATCAGAAGCCAGATAGCAGATCGTATTAGTAAATATGATCTGTTATATGGCTGCCCTGCTCCTCTGCTGGTCCTTTTCGTCGGTTGGATCCAGCAGAGGAGCAGGCTTCACAGTGAGTACACCAAACACTACACTATAGCCCCTGATCACCCCCTGCACCCCAATTAACCCTTTGATCACCCCTTTGATCGCCCCTGTCAATCACTAGTGAAAGGAAAAAAGTGATCAGTGCAAACTGTCACTTTTTTTTTTCACTGGTATTGACCGTTAGGTTTCAGTATAGTTTAGGTCCCTTGGTTAGGTAGTTTAGGGATCGGTTAGCGCCCAGCCCACCACACCGCAGTCCGTTATTCGCTGATTAGCGTATCGCTAATCAGCATTTGTACTTTTATAGTATCTGGAAGTGATCAAAACTGATCACGGTCAGATCTATAATTGTATTAGTGTTACCTTAGCTCACCCTCCACCCAAAACGCAGTGTTTGCCCGATCAGGCCTGATCGGTCGCCCACACGTGCGTTCACCCACACCCGCCCCACCGCAGTGACAAAAAATATATATATTTTTGATCACTGCACATTCACTTTACACGCGCTGCGGCGATAAAAAAATCAGTTTTTATATTTTTTATCAACCGCAGCGGCCTCCGGTACTTCGCTAGCCTCCCCTTTGTAAGACAGGCTTGCTTTTTTTCTTGGGTAGTCTCAGGGAATACCCCTAAATTTAGTTGCCCAAATGTCAAACGGGGTAATCTTCTGAAGAGGCCTACAGGCTTCTGACCCAGTCGGATGAGGAGTGGGAACCCTCATCTGATGAATCTAGCGGGTCAGAATACGAACCTGTAGAAAGCAGTGGCTCTCTGACCCAAAGTTCGGACGAGGAGGCTGAGGTCCCTGATAGCACCAGGCGTACCCGGCCCCGTGTCGCTAGACCACAGGTTGCGCAGGATCCGCTTCAAGGGCAGCAGAGTGGGGCTGGCGCTGTCGGATTACGTGGTGAGGCATACACCAGCAGCCCAGCCCATCCTGGACCTAGTACCAGCACTGCCGTACAACATGGTGAAGTGGCGAGCACCAGAAGGGCAGTTGAAGCTGGTACGGTGGCACGTGCAGTAGTTACCCCGTCGCAGCCACCGCAAAGACGGGCCCGTAGACCCCCTAGAATCCCTGAGGTGCTGGCAAACCCTGATTGGCAGTCCCCAACTTCAGCCGCACCTGTAGTTTTCCCTTTCACCGCCCAGTCTGGAGTACGGGTTGAGACAGCTCAGATCGGTTCGGCCCTGGGATTTTTGGAGCTGTTCTTGACTGCGGAGCTCTTGGACTTAGTCGTGGCCGAAACAAATCGGTATGCCACACAATTTATATCCGCCAACCCGGGAAGCAATTATGCCCAGCCTTTCCGGTGGAAACCAGTCCAAGTTTCCGAAATTAAAACTTTTCTGGGCCTTCTCCTCAACATGGGTCTAACTAAAAAGCATGAATTGCGGTCATATTGGTCCACGAACCCAATTCATCACATGCCCATGTTCTCTGCTGCTATGTCCAGGGCACGTTTTGAGGCCATCCTGCGTTTCCTGCACTTTAGTGACCATAGCACCTCCCGTCCCAGAGGCCACCCAGCTTTTGACCGGCTCCACAAAATTCGGCCCCTCATAGACCATTTCAACCAGAAATTTGCAGATTTGTATACCCCAGAGCAAAACATCTGCGTAGACGAGCCCCTAATACATTTTACCGGGCGCCTTGGCTTCAAACAATACATCCCAAGCAAGCGTGCCCGGTATGGGGTCAAATTGTATAAGCTCTGTGAAAGGGCCACAGGCTATACCCACAAATTTCTATGAGGGAAAAGATCAGACCCTGGAGCCGGTCGGTTGCCCTGACTACCTGGGGAGCAGTGGGAAGACAGTCTGGGACTTGGTGTCACCCTTATTCGGCAAGGGGTACCATCTTTATATGGGCAATTTCTACACAAGTGTGCCCCTCTTTAGGCATTTGCTTCTAGAACAGATTGGCGCCTGTGGCACCGCGCAAACTAGTCGCGCGGGCTTCCCCCAACGGCTCGTTACCACCCGTCTTGCAAGGGGGGAGAGGGCTGCATTGTGTAACGAAGAACTGCTCGCGGTGAAATGGAGAGACAAGCGTGATGTTTACATGCTCTCCTCCATTCACGCAGACACGACAATACAAATTAAGCGAGCAACCCGTGTCATTGAAAAGCCCCTCTGTGTCCACGACTATAACCTTCACATGGGAGGGGTGGACTTCAATGACCAGATGTTGTCTCCGTATTTAGTTTCCCGCAGAACCAGACGCTGGTATAAGAAGGTGTCTGTATATTTGATTCAATTGGCTCTGTATAATAGTTTTGTTCTCTACAGTAAGGCTGGGAGAACACGATCCTTCCTCAAATTTCAGGAAGAGATCATCGAGAACCTTCCGTGGTCCCATCCACCAGTGTAGTTAGCCGTCTACACGAGCGACATTTCCCCAATGTCGTTGCCGGTACCTCAACCCAACCGTCACCCCCGAAAAAGATGTCGTGTCTGTAGCAGGAGTGGAATAAGGCGTGACACCCGCTATTTCTGTCCTGACCACTCTGCCCTATGCTTAGGGGAGTGTTTCCGGAAGTACCACACACAGGTACACCTAGCATAGGGATCACATCTCACCAGGACAGGCACACAGGGCTATTAGGGCCCATTCACATACAGCTGCTGCAACCCCTCCTTTCACCTGGGACAAAGTGCATAACGCACTTCGCCACATCTTTGGGCGATTTGCGCTTTGCACATTGACCCATGGGGAAGGAGAGGTTTGTTCTATAAAGGTAAAATAAAAATTAAAAAAATCACCAGTAAGCAAAAAGGTTAATGTTCTGTTCAAAAAGTTAAAGTTTATATGTTCTGTTCCAAAGTTAATAAAATTATTGCGTTGCGGCCTGTTTTTTTTTTTTTTTACCTTCCAGGTGGACCAACCGATCGACTAGCTGCAGCACTGATGTGCATTCTGACAGAAGCATTGTGCTGCTGTCAGATTACACGCAAGTCGGTGTATGCGGCGCTGCAAGACGAGATTTCTCCTCTGCAGTAACAGATACGTTTGCCGAGGCATTCGAGCTGAGGAGGAGGCGGTGTTCCTATGCTTTGGCAAACACTTTGTATGTAAAAAAAAAAATCCCGGCAATGATTTATTCATCCACATCGATTGATGCGAATGGAGAAATCTGGTTTGCCAGGGCATACGAGCTAAGTGGGTATGGATGTAGGGCGGAGCTCCTATGTCCTGGCAGACGCCTTTCCCCTCCTTATTTTTTTTGGCAGAGATTTTTTCATCCACATTGATCGATGCGAATGAAGAAATCTGTGCCGTTCATTTTTTTCTTTCAGCCCAGAGGCTGAACGGAAAAAAAAATCTCATTACCTGTATGCTCAATGTAAGGAGAATAGCAGAAACTCCTAATGCTGGCCATACATGTAATGACTGCGGAGACCCTCAAATGCCAGGGCAGTACAAACACCCCACAACTGACCCCATTTTGGAAAGAAGACACCCCAAGGCTGAGGGGCATATTGAGTCCATGAAAGATTTAAATTTTTGTCCCAAGTTAGCGGAAAGTGAGACTTTGTGAGAAAAAAAAAAAAAAAAAAACAATTTCCGCTAACTTATGCCCAAAAATTTTTTTTATATGAACTCGCCATGCCCCTCATTGAATACCTTGGGGTGTCTTCTTTCCAAAGTGGGGTCACATGTGGGGTATTTATACTGCCCTGGCTTTTTAGGGGCCCTAAAGCGTGAGAAGAAGTCTGGGATCCAAATGTCTAAAAATGCCCTCCTAAAAGAAATTTGGGCACCTTTGCGCATCTAGGCTGCAAAAAAGTGTCACACATGTGGTATCGCCGTGCTCAGGAGAAGTTGGGGAATGTGTTTTGGGGTGTCATTTTACATATACCCATGCTGGGTGAGATAAATATCTTGGTCAAATGCCAACCTTGTATAAAAAAATGGGAAAAGTTGTCTTTTGCCAAGATATTTCTCTCACCCAGCATGGATATATGTAAAATGACACCCCAAAACACATTCCCCAACTTCTCCTGAGTACGGCGATACCAGATGTGTGACACTTTTTTGCAGCCTAGGTGGGCAAAGGGGCACATATTCCAAAGAGCACCTTTCGGATTTCACCGGTCATTTTTTACAGATTTTGATTGCAAGGTACTTCTCACACATATGGGCCCCTAAATTGCCAGGGCAGTATAACTACGCCACAAGTGACCCCATTTTGGAAAGAAGACACCCCAAGGTATTCCGTGAGGGGCATGGCGAGTTCCTAGAATTTTTAATTTTTTGTCGCAAGTTAGTGGAAAATGAGACTTTGTAAGGAAAAAAATAAAAAATCATAATTTTCCGCTAACTTGTGACAAAAAATAAAAAATTCTAGGAACTCGTCATGCCCCTCACGGAATACCTTGGGGTGTCTTCTTTCCAAAATGGGGTCACTTGTGGCGTAGTTATACTGCCCTGGCATTCTAGGGGCCCTAATGTGTGCGAAGTACTTTGCTATCAAAATGTGTAAAAAATGGCCTGCGAAATCCGAAAGGTGCACTTTGGAATATGTGCCCCTTTGCCCACCTTGGCTGCAAAAAAGTGTGACACATCTGGTATCGCCGTACTCAGGAGAAGTTGGGGAATGTGTTTTGGGGTGTCATTTTACATATACCCATGCTGGGTGAGATAAATATCTTGGTCAAATGCCAACTTTGTATAAAAAAATTGGAAAAAGTTGTCTTTTGCCAAGATATTTCTCTCACCCAGCATGGGTATATGTAAAATGACACCCCAAAACACATTCCCCAACTTCTCCTGAGTACGGCGATACCACATGTGTGACACTTTTTTGCAGCCTAGGTGGGCAAAGGGACCCACATTCCAAAGTGCACCTTTCGGATTTCACCGGTCATTTTTTACAGATTTTGATTGGAAACTACTTCTCACACATATGGGCCCCTAAATTGCCAGGGCAGTATAACTACCCCACAAGTGACCCCATTTTGGAAAGAAGACACCCCAAGGTATTTTGTGATGGGCATAGTGAGTTCATGGAAGTTTTTATTTTTTGTCACAAGTTAGTGGAATATGAGACTTTGTAAGAAAAAAAAAGAAAAAATCATCATTTTCCGCTAACTTGTGACAAAAAAAAAAAAGTTCTATGAACTCACTATGCCCATCAGTGAATACCTTAGGGTGTCTACTTTCCGAAATGGGGTCATTTGTGGGGTGTTTGCACTGTCTGGGCATTGTAGAACCTCAGGAAACATGACAGGTGCTCAGAAAGTCAGAGCTGCTTCAAAAAGCGGAAATTCACATTTTTGTACCATAGTGTGTAAACGCTATAACTTTTGCCCAAACCATTTTTTTTTTTGCCCAAACATTTTTTTTAATCAAAGACATGTAGATCAATAAATTTAGCAAAAAATTTATATATGGATGTCGTTTTTTTTGCTAAATTTTACAGCTGAAAGTGAAAAATGTCATTTTTTTGCCAAACAATCGTTACATTTCGATTAATAACAAAAAAAGTAAAAATGTCAGCAGCAATGAAATACCACCAAATGAAAGCTCTATTAGTGAGAAGAAAAGGAGGTAAAATTCATTTGGGTGGTAAGTTGCATGACCGAGCAATAAACTGTGAAAGTAGTGTAGTGCAGAAGTGTAAAAAGTGGCCTGGTCATTAAGGGGGTTTCAGCTAGCGGGGTTGAAGTGGTTAACACAGGGCACTGGACCTGCAAATTGCAGTCCCCAATGCACGTGCACCGTCCCTGTGGCTGGTGCTGACGGATGCAGCGCCATTCAATCCGCCCCGCAAAAAAATAGAGCATGTGCTATTTTATCGCTGTGTGCAGTCATGGGCTGAAATGCCATGGAAGCGCTCCATAGTGCTTCTGTGGCCTTCCGCTCCGCACCCTATCTTCCAGATTGTGGATTGGTGCCCGTAGATTGCAGACCCGTCGTGTTACACAGACCAATGTGGTGTGGCAGACGATTGTCGGGAGGGAAGCGTTCCCTCCCGGCAATCGCCTGCTCGTGGCAAAGGAGACCACAGCTATTACGTGCAATGATCTCTTCCACAGTATGGGGAGGAGGGATCACTATGCCGCCACTTGTCCACATGATGTCTAGTGGTTTACCGGCGGCAGATTGTGATTAGACAGCACGATCTGCTGCCTGCAAACGATCATTTCTTAACATGTCAAAAGATTTGGATTGCGCAATGATCGCTCATCAGGCAATAGGCGGCAGTATTACGCTGCCAGATTATCGCTAACGAGTGCTCGTGCGAATGCTCGTTAGCGATTATCTGCCAAAAATTCGGGATTACTTACCGGTAATCCTTTTTTCCATGAGCCCATGACAGCACCCTTGAGAGAGACCGCCTCCCTCCAGGACAGGAAACAGGAACTTTCGTGGAGATCTCTTAAGAAGGGGCTTTGCCCCTGCAGAACCAGTTAAGTATTTCATAGATAAGAAAGCATAGGGTCGGAGTAAATTCCGGGTGCTGTCATGGGCTCAAGGAAAAACGATTACCGGAATAACAGACCCTGCCTGTCCAGAAGAATCCATGGAACTGACAGGGACAGCTTTCTCAGCCAAGTGAACCATGTTCTTCTCGGCCAGAACGGAGCAATTAGAATGAGCATCGTCTGTTCTTGCCTCAGCTTCTGCAATACCCTAGGAAGAAGTCTTAGAGGAGGAAAGGCATACAGAAGCTGATCCGGCCAAGGAAAGGAGAATGCGTCTATCCCTAGCGGAGTGTCTCTTAGATTTAGGGAAAAGAAGAGACTGCACTTTTTATTTTGTCTGGTTTTGAAAAGGTCTACCTGAGGACGACCCCAAAGCTGAACTATCTGATTGAAGACCTCTTGATTCAAACATCATTCTCCCTGATCCAAATGGTTTCTACATAGGTAATCCGCCACCTTGTTTTCTGTACCTTTTAAATGTACTGCCTTGTGTGACACAGTGATAGGTTTGGTCTGGGAAAACAGGTATTTTCCTCCCAGCATGTGCTGCTGGGCCGATTTACAGCCAGGTGAGGTCAAATACCGGACCAGATTTTAAATGCCGGTCCGGGTTTTGGCAGCACCTGGCTGTCCTTAAATAGGCAGCTGGGCTCAGAAGCCAGGTCTCTGTGTTGGGATCTGGGAGCCTGGTGTCTGGATGAAGGCTTGCTACCTGTTTAGCGTGAAAACAGGTTGGTGCTGCTATCAGCAAGGACTTTTTGAGGCAGAATTGCCGCATGGTGTGAATTACCACCAACACCGCAAGGTGACTTTTTGTTTGAATATGACTGCTTGTTTTGTCACTTGCCTAAAGTGTGAACAAAACACTGAACTGTTTGATCCAAAGAACTTGTTTTTGCCTCTATACTGCATCCGCTAATCCTGTCTACCAGAGGGAGTCCCCACAATTGGTGAATGCGGGCAAGAGCAGCTAGGCTGGCGTGAACGCCGATATTTTTAGTTTCTGCATTTTTCAGGCACGGTTGTATGCCGTACATTAAACCAACTGTATTACAACCAGTGTCCCACTGACAAAATGGAGGATGGTGTAAAGGCCCTCATGGAGGCTAATCTGCAGCAGTGAGAGACAAACCTGCAGCAACGCGAGGCTAATAAGCAGCAGCAGGAGACTAACCAGTTGCTGCTACAACATGTGATGGCTTTGCAGACAGCAGGAGCAACCCCGAGCGTCCACGATGCCAGAAAAGCAGTCCGTGACGCGATTTCTAAGCTGACCCCCGCAGACGACATTGAAACCTACCTGGCGATGTACGAGAAAGTGGCCATCAGGGAAAAGCTACCCTGTGACCAGTGGGCTGAGTTCGTCGCTCCATTTCTGGCATCAGATTCCCAGCGGGTGTATTTCAACTTGCAGGACGATCAAGCGGCCGACTACAAATAAGTAAAGGGTGAGATTTTGGCAAGACTGGGGGTGAATGTGTTGGTCCGGGCCCAGCGGGTACATCAGTGGGAGGGTTTAAGCCGGCTGAGCCTGCGAGGACCCAGTATTATGACTTACTCCACCTCTTGCAAAAGTGGCTACAGCCTGATGTGCTGAGTCCCACTACTATGCTGGATAGACTATTAGCCGATATGTTCTGGAGGGCTTTTCCATACCCTCTCCAGCACCGGATCAGTCAGGTGTCTCCTGGCAATGCCCTTGAGATGGTGGACCTGGTGGAACGCTATGAAGCTACCAGGAATCTAAAGGAGGGTTCAGCGGGAGGGGGATTGGCAAACCCCTAAATCTCCACCCCAGGCCCGGAGATTTGAGCCGATAAAACCCGCTCGGGATGTACATCCTGCGGACCTGGCTCCAATAGTCTGCTGGCGGTGTCAGGAGCCTGGCCATGTAAGGGCTGACTGTCCCCATCGGGTTGAGCCCATGGACACTCACTATGGCTATCGTCAGTCGCTATATGCCAGGAGGCTGTGTGCAACAGGTACCCCAGAGTCTCTAGATCACTTGTGCCAGGTGGAAGTGGGAGACACTCCGGCAGAGGCTCTGCTGGACTCAGGGAGTCTGGTGACCCTAGTAAGGGCTACCCTGGTGCGGTCCACTGAGTATACTGGACGGAAAGTCGGTATGATATGTATCCACTGAGACTTAAAAGACTACTGCTGGTGTCTCTAACCACGGTGGCCGGTAGATGGACCCATGAGGTGGCAGTCGCCACAAATCTACATTATGAACTCATAATAGGGAGAGACTTCCTGGTTTTCCCGGCACTGTGGCCTGCTATCAGAGTGACTGATACCCATGAGACAAGGGTAACCCTAGCAGAGTGGCCTGGCTCAGGGGGGAGACCAGAACCCTGGGAACCTGAGACCGAAAGGCCAGCAGTAGGGGTGACCAAAAAGGCTTGGGAACAACAACCCACTCCACATAAAAGTCTTATTGAGTACGTTACTTAGATGCAAGATCGGATAGAGACAGTGTTGCCTCTTGTTAGGGAGCATACGGAGACAGCTCAGCGAGCTCAGAGTCGGGTCTATAATCGGCATGCTCGGATCTGGATCTTTAACCTGGGTGATTGGGTTTTGGTTCTGGTGCCGACCGTGGACAGTAAGTTCCTGGCTAGGTGGCAGGGGCCCTACGAGGTACTCGAGAAAATTGGAGATGTATACTACAAGGTACACCAGCCAGGGTGGCGAAAGCCAGAGCAGGTTTACCATGTGAATTTACTCAGATCATGGAAAGATAGGGAAACCTGTACAGAAGACAGCCCGCGGCTGTGTTTTCTTAGAGGTACCGGCCCCTCTGTCTGATGCAAGGGAAGCGGTTGCCACAGTAAAAATTGCTGACAGCCTCTCCTCTAAACAGACTCAGGAGGCCAGGGAGTTCATTAGTCGGAACACTGACGCACTTCCATAATCCAGCATGACATTGTCACTGAGCCTCAGGCAAAAGTCTGATTAAAACCATACTGGGTACCCGAGGCTCGGCGACAAGCCATATCGGAGGAGGTGCAGCTAATGTTGCAGCTAGGCGTCATTGAGGAGTCAAAAAGTGAGTAGGCCAGTCCTATAGTATTGATACCCAAGCGGACGGGACGTTGCGGTTTTGTAACGACTTTCGAAAACTTAACGAGGTTTCCAAATTCGATGCGTATCCCATGCCCCGGGTGGTTGAGCTCATCGAGAGGTTAGGACAAGCCCGGTATTTTTCTGTTTTGGACCTCAGGAAAGGGTACTGGCAGGTGCCCTTAATGGAGGCTGTCAAAGAGAAAACTGCCTTCATCATGCCTGAGGGGCTGTATCAATATAAGGTCTTACCCTTCGGTCTGCATGGCACCCCCTCCGCTTTTCAGCGACTAATGGACATTGTGCTTCGTCCACATCGTTGGTATGCTTCGGCTTACCTGGACGATATTGTCATCCACAGTACCGACTGGGAAAGTCACCTACCCAAAGTGCAGGCTGTAGTGGACTTCCTTTGGAAAGCTGGCCTAACCGCTAACCCCCAAAAAATGTGTGATAGGGTTAGAAGAGACTAAGTACCTGGGGTATGTCATTGGGCGCGGAGTCATCAAACCCCAAGTAAACAAAATAGAGGCGATACGAAATTGGTCCTGACCTGTCACCACTAGGCAAGTAAAGTCATTCCTGGGAATGGTGGGCTATTACATGAGGTTTGTTCTCCACTTTGCTACTCTAGCCGCACCCTTGACAGGACTCTTGAAGGGACACAAGTCAATGATAGTTCGCTGGGATGATCGGGCTGAAGAGGCTTTCTCCGCTTTAAAGTCGGCCATGTGCGGGTCCCCGGTTTTGGTGACGCCCGATTTCAAAAGGGAGTTTATAGTACAGACCGATGCCTCCGAAGTAGGCCTCAGTGCTGTACTGTCTCAGGAAGTCAACGGGGAGGAGCATCCCGTTGTCTTCCTCAGCCGTAATCTCACTCCAGCCGAGACCTGGTAAAGTATAGTGGAGAGAGAGTGCCTGGCTATCATGTGGAATCTCTCTGCTATTATTTATTGGGGAGAAAATTCTGCCTGGTGACTGACCACTCCCCAAGTGGATGAGCCAGGCCAAGGACAGAAATGCCTGGGTCACCCGATGGTTTCTCTCCCTACAAAACTTTACGTTTTCGGTGGAACACAGGGCAGGCCGGTTACAGGGAAACAATGGAGAAAATGGAGGGGGAAGGGGGGGGGGGTAGTTTGTGACACAGTGAGAGGTTAGGTCTGGGAAAATAGGTATTTTCCTCCCAGCATGTACTTCTGGGCTGAATTACAGCCAGGTGAGGTCAGATACCGGACTGGATTTTGGCAGCACCTGGCTGTCCTTAAATAGGCAGCTGGGCTCAGAAGCCATGTCTCTGTGTTGGGATCTGGGAGCCTTGTGTCTGGAGGAAGGCTTGCTACCTGTTTGGCGTGAAAACAGGTTGGTGCTGCTATCAGCAAGGACTCTCTGAGGCAGAATTGCCGCATGGTGTAAATTACCACCAACACCGCAAGGTGACTTTTTATTTGAATATGACTGCTTGTTTTGTCACTTACCTAAAGTGTGAATAAAACACTGAACTGTTTGATCCAAAGAACTTGTTCTTGCCTTTATACTGCGTCCGCTAATCCTGTCTACCAGAGCGAAACCCCACAAATCAGACAAACAAGTGCAAATTTCAAAACAGAAATTCTGTGCCTTTTTGTCTTTGTGGATTTCAGCACCAAAAAAGGCATGTGTTACACATTGTCATGTTTTCGTTGCAGATTTAATACAGTTTTGCCACAGATCTCACCCTTCCATTAAAAAGTGTGAAATTCGCACCAAAAATCGCAATCAATTGACATGCTGCTGAATTCAAAATCCGCACGACAGGTTAATATCCGCGTGGAAGAGAAAGGCAAAGGGGGATATTTATCAAAACTGGGGTACAGACAAAATGGCTTAGTTGCCAATAACAACCAATTAGATTCCACCTTTCATTTTTCACAGCTCCTTTGGAAAATGAAAGGTGGAAGCTGATTGGTTGCTAGGGGCAACTAAGCCAGTTCTACTTTACACCAGTTTGATAAATCTTTTTCTGAGAATAAGGGTCCATTCACACAACCGTGAATGTGTCCGCGCGCGTTCCGCAATTCTGCGGAACGGGTGCGGACCCATTCATTCTCTATGGGGCAGGAATGGATGCGGACAGTACACAGTGTGCTGTCCGCATTTCTGGAGCGCGCCCCCAATCTTCCGGTCCGCGGCTCCATAAAAAAATAGAACATGTCGTATTCTTGTCCGCAATTGCGTATAAGAATAGGCACTTCTATGGGGGTGCAGGCTGGGTGTATTGCGGATCTGCAATACACTACGGACGTGTGAATGGACCCTAAGGCTGGGTTCACACATCAAGCATCAAAAAAACCATGTGCAGTTTTTGCGACAACGTATCTGCATTAAGTTAGGATGCAGTTGTGACACAGTTACTGCATCAACACAAATGCATTCACAACGCACCTTTTAAATGTGGCCCACTGATAAACTGGCTCATTCTATAAAGACTCACGCACACGACCGTTTTTTGGAACGGAACGTCCTGCCCTCTATAGAACAGTCCTATGCTTGTCTGTAAAACGGACCAAAATAGGGCAAATTCTATTTTTTGCGGGTGGAATGGAACGGACATATAGTGCGCTGTCGGCATTTTTTGCTGCCCTATTGAAGTGAATGGGTCCGCCAAAAATACGTTCTCGTGCGTGAGCCCTAACTGCGGTGTGAATGCACGTTTCTTGACGCAGTAAAGGCACCCAGTTTTCAACAGCGTCTCAAGTGTGTGCCAGCGCCCTACGCTGGGTTTTCTTCCAGAAAAGGGAAGAAAGCAAATTACATGCAGAAGACCTGAATTACATTCATTACAAAGCAGTGTGACATTAATGGGATTTTAGTCTGCGGGTATGTTGTGGCAATGAGGTGCCAACAAACTCTATGCTGGGTCCCCGCTTCAGGTGTCACCACGTGTTGCTGCTCTCCAGAAAGGATGGTAAGGCGTGGTGCACCCCAATTCAAAATAAATCCAGAGCGTCAGGGTCTGCAGTAAATCAGTGTGCTTCTTTAGAGTAACTTAAAGGGGTATTCCAGTTCTAATAATTTATCCCTGATTCGCAGGATAGGGGATAACAATCAGGTTGGTGGGGGCCCTAACGCTGGCACCCCCACCGACAATGAGAACAGGGGCCCCGTACCCTGTGGAGCCCCCTGAAATTGACACAGCGGATGGTTAGAAGTGCGCCTCGCTCCATTCATTTCTATGGAAGCACCGGTGATAACCAAGTACAATGCTCGGCTATCTCCGCACCCCCACAAAAATGAATGGAGTGGCGGCGCGCACTTCCAACCAGCTGCTGTGTCCAGGAGGCTCCACAGGGTACACCCTGTAGTCGTGACAGGTGGAGGTCCCAGCGTTAGGTCCCCCACCAACGTGACAGATATCAGGTCGATGGATAGGGGATAAGTTGTTATAACCTTATAACCGGAATACCCCTTTAAGTGCATAACATCACAGGCAAGGCATCGAGCTGGCGCTCCAGTTTCCTCCCTGGCAGAATATTATCACAGAGCTGGTCAGTTTGCCACCAGTAGGCAATAGATACGCCGGGGGTCAATCTAAAAGAAAAAAAATCATAGAGAATAACAAAAACCCTCCCTAAAACATAACATTTATAAATGACAACTCAAAACGGGGTTCCGTTGTTCCGTGATCCGTTTTTGTTTCCGTGTGTCTTCCTTTATTTTTGGAGGATCTCCAGACATTAAAGGGCTTCTGTCACCCCACTAAAGTCATTTTTTTTTTTTGGGCTAGTTGCATTCCTTATAGTGCGATATATGAGAATATAATGTTGTTACTTACTTTCATTCAGCCGTTTCTTATAAAAACGAAGTTTTATAATATGCAAATCAGGTCTCTACCAGCAAGTAGGGCATCTACTTGCTGGTAGCCGCCGCAAAAAACCGCCCCCTCGTCGTGTTGATTGACAGGGCCAGCCGCTATCTCCTCCTCCGGCCGGCCCTGTCAGCATTTTAAAAATCGCGCGCCTCTGTTCATTCGGCGCAGGCGCTCTGAGATGAGGAGGCTCGTCTCAGTACAAAACTGGGTACAAGACGTCTTCTCTTTCGGTGATGTCATCGGCGCAGGCGCACTGAGGGAGTTCTGAGGACACGAGCCTCCTCATCTCAGAGCGCCTGCGCCGAATGAACAGAGGCGCGCGATTTTTAAAATGCTGACAGGGCCGGCCGGAGGAGGAGATCGCGGCTGGCCCTGTCAATCAACACGACGAGGGGGCGGTTTTTTGCGGCGGCTACCAGCAAGTAGACTCCCTACTTGCTGGTAGAGACCCGATTTGCATATTATAAAACTTCGTTTTTATAAGAAACGGCTGAATGAAAGTAAGTGACAACATTATATTCTCATATATCGCACTATAAGGAATGCAACTAGCCCAAAAAAAAAAAAAAGACTTTAGTGGGGTGACAGAAGCCCTTTAAGGAAAGTAAAATAAAAAATCTAAGTCAAGTTTGCCATGCAAATGATAGGAAAAAAATTGACGCGGACGCGGGTGACAATCTTGTGTGCCCTGTTTTTTTCACTGACCCATTGACTTGAATGGGTCCGCTAACCGTTGTCCGTGAAAAAAATAGGACAGGTCCTATTTTTTTACGGACTAGAACGGTCGTGTGCATGAGGCCTTAGAGCGATCCCACCATCTTCAAATGTCACCCTGGATGACCCTAACCTACCATAAAGGGACAGGGAAAAGGGTGCTCTAATACTACCTAGCCGGAAAGGATGGACCTAGATCAAAAAGGGTATAAGGATATCACCTGCGCACCGGTCATCATAATGTATCGAATATCAAAACCTCCCAACTCCTCTGGGCCCGGTCCTACAAAGAGTTAAAGGTGTTATCCGAATGCTACCCCATTTGCCGGGCCCCTCACACTGATTCTACTTAACGATTCCACTCCTGGTCGCCGCACCGCCACTGCTGCTTCTCAGGTGTCAGGGGGGATGGGGGGGTCAGCCAATGGCAGGCGGTGATGAGGACGAGCCCGGCAATCGCCTGCTCGCTAGCGGATGAGATCGCTGCTATTACATGCAGCGATCGCTATGCCAGCGCTCGTCCACATGCTGTCTAGTGGTTTGCCGGCGGCAGATCGTTATTAGACACCACGGTCTGCCGCCTACAAATGATAATAAATAATAAAGTAAAAAAAAGTAAAAGTATTACCTTGCAAGATGATCGCTAACGATCGCTCATGTGAACGCCCGTTAGTGTTTACAGGCTTTATTGGCATAATGTGATAATATGGTGTCTGCAGTGTTATACATAGAACAATGGTCAACTCCAGACCTATCTTCCAGGAAAAACACCTGTAAAGATACTCGGTTACCCCGCCCAACGCATTACCCCACGGAAATAATCAAATCTGGGGTTCATCAGGGGCTAAAGAAACACTAATAATGCGATCAATATCAAACTAGATGTATAGACCGATAGTAGGACCAAGAAAACACCTGCTATAAATCCACGATAAACCTGAAAAAAACCTGGATCCAGCGCCCATTGACTTACAATGATTTTAATACCGGATCTGGTTTGTTCAGTTTTGATTTAAAGGGGTTATGCAACACCTATAATGCCCCCTAAAACGCTCGGGCACCTCAAAATGCCCGGGGGGTGTCAGCTAATAGCAGGCCGCAACAGGAACGACCCTGTATGAGGTGACGAGGCATTTTTTTGGGGGGCATTATAGGGGTTGTATAACCCCTTTAATACAACTGGATGTATTAAATAGCACGGATCCATTTAATTCCGGTTTTGAGATCCTCTGCCGTATCTCAAAACTGTATTTAACAGCGCAGATGTGAACGTAGCCGTACCTGTGTCCACAATTCATTGCAAATACGGTGCAATAACAGTGCAAATGAGCGGGATATATCATATAAAGTGTAATTTAACAGTATAATACAGTATCATTTATTAAAAAGGCCGGTCTTTGATAGTCCCTGCGCTGCCTCGTCACAAATTAGGCGCATTCTACAGCAGTATGCTCCTGAGTGGAGTCGTTTTTTATGCCTGGAAATGCAACGCGCTGGGCTGATTGGTCAGGACCCACTCCGGCCCCGGCCACTTCTCAGTGCAAAGGATGGTGTAAAGAAGCCTGTGCAGCATAGTTTCGCATGTGTGTTTACAAAGTCCCAAAATAAGGTCTTGCGACTTTTTGTACGCCAAATTCTGTTGTCGCTATGAGTAAATGACCCCCTATGAGTGCAAACAACGGCATAAATCACAGTGCAAGTTAACCCTTCAAACTGCAACAAAGTAGAGAGTTGATGGCTTTGCATAGCAGCAATAGGGGCAAATGTCCAGACTCCAAAGTACCCTTGCTCCAGGGCATTACAGCAGTTTGTTAACCAGTTTTGTGGCGCACTCATAGTACCGCTGCGATGTGTGGTTGCACCCTCAGTATAAAGGACAGATACTATCCTTTACAGTTATAGAGTGCTGCCATATGATACAACAGGAAGGACAGATACTATCCTTTACAGTTATAGAGTGCTGCCATATGATACATCAGGAAGGACAGATACTATCCTTTACAGTTATAGAGTGCTGCCATATGATACAACAGGAAGAACAGATACTATCCTTTACAGTTATAGAGTGCTGCCATATGATACATCAGGAAGGACAGATACTATCCTTTACAGTTATAGAGTGCTGCCATATGATACAACAGGAAGGACAGATACTATCCTTTACAGTTATAGAGTGCTGCCATATGATACAACAGGAAGGACAGATACTATCCTTTACAGTTATAGAGTGCTGCCATATGATACAACAGGAAGGACAGATACTATCCTTTACAGTTATAGAGTGCTGCCATATGATACAACAGGAAGGACAGATACTATCCTTTACAGTTATAGAGTGCTGCCATATGATACATCAGGAAGGACAGATACTATCCTTTACAGTTATAGAGTGCTGCCATATGATACAACAGGAAGGACAGATACTATCCTTTACAGTTATAGAGTGCTGCCATATGATACAACAGGAAGGACAGATACTATCCTGTACAGTTATAGAGTGCTGCCATATGAAACAACAGGAAGGACAGATACTATCCTGTACAGTTATAGAGTGCTGCCATATGATACAACAGGAAGGACAGATACTATCCTTTACAGTTATAGAGTGCTGCCATATGATACAACAGGAAGGACAGATACTATCCTTTACAGTTATAGAGTGCTGCCATATGATACAACAGGAAGGACAGATACTATCCTGTACAGTTATAGAGTGCTGCCATATGATACAACAGGAAGGACAGATACTATCCTGTACAGTTATAGAGTGCTGCCATATGATACAACAGGAAGGACAGATACTATCCTGTACAGTTATAGAGTGCTGCCATATGAAACAACAGGAAGGACAGATACTATCCTGTACAGTTATAGAGTGCTGCCATATGATACAACAGGAAGGACAGATACCGCACCTCTTTTTTTTAATCCATGCCTGGTTTTATCTCCAAAAGCTGCATCAGAAAACGGTAGATGGAAACCTAGCATTGTGGGCTGTTAGCATGACGTCTTTTGCAGGTAGAATTTGGCTCAGATTCTGTACCAAAAAGCCGCTAGAGGGGGGGGCGGGGGGGGGGGGGGGGGTTGAGCCTGGGGTCGTCCTCCCATTGTTTTCAACAATTACTGAATGTTGTTCCATGCAGCTTTTTGGAGCGGATCAAATCCTTGTCCCCCCTCCCCCCCCAAAAAACGAAAACAAGTCCCACATAAGATGAAAATAAAAATGAAAAATAAATAAATAAAATGTCTGTGGTGGGAAGGGGTTAAATTTTGATATGTCCAATTTCCGGTAATCAGGTGTTGGCTAGCTGTATGAAAACAATAAGGGCTCATGCACACGGCCATAGCCTTTTTTGCGATTCGCAAATTGCGGATCGACAAAACAAGGATACTGGCCGTGGGCGTTCCACATTTTGTGGAACGGAACGTCCTGCCATCTACAGAACAGTCCTATCCTTGTCCGTAAAACGGATAAGAATAGGACATATTCTATTTTTGAGCGGGTGCCGCAGAACGGACATACCAACACGGACAGCACGCGGTGTGCTGTCCGCATCTTCTGCGGCCCCATTCAAGTGAATGTTTCTGCATTTGACCCGCACAAAATGCATGTGTGCATGAACCCTAAGGCCTCTTGCACACAAACATGTTTTTTTTCCGTTTCCGTTCCATTTTTTGCGTTCCGTATATGGACCGTATACAGAACCATTCATTTCAATGGATCCGCAAAAAAAAGGAAGGTACTCCGTATGCCTTCCGTTTCCGTATTTCCGTTTTTTCCGTTCCGTTCAAAGATAGAACATGTCCTATTATTGTCCGCATAACGGACAAGGATAGTACTGTTCTATCAGAGGCCAGCTGTTCCGTTCCGCAAAAATAGGAATGCACACGGACGTCATCCGTAATTTTTTCTGCATCCATGACTACCCTGCCCACAAGCTCTCCTAGTGTATCCAGTTCTATGTTGGCAATATCTGCTGTTCTGGTCAGGTCTCACCCATCTAGCTAAGTTTCCTGCAGGCATGTTCTGCCAAAGACCACATAATCAGTCTTAGTGACTGTTCAGACTGTTCCTGCAGTTTTAGTGCATGTTTGTTATTCTGAGCTTCAGGTGCACCAGAGTCCCTGGCCCCAGTAGGTCAGATGCCAACTATACTGGAACTACCCCACGACAAAGTGGTCTGGTTGCTCCCCTGCAGTGAAGTCCAGATCCCTGTACAGGAGTTAAAGGGGTTGTGTCATCTCGGACAATGGTGGCATATCGCTATATGGGGCATCTCCCCATCGCCAGAGCTCAGCTATTTTCGGAGGCTCCATAGAAATGGAAGGCGGCTGCACATGCACAGTGTGCCCTCCACCACTTTTGGGGCTCTGTTCTTGATATAGGTGCGGTAACTGCACCTATCAGACAATGGGGGCATATCCTAACGATATGCCCCCATTGTCTGAGATGATACAACCCCTTTAAGGCTTTAGGGTCTAGCCCCAAAGCCAAACCAGTTGGTTGGCACTGTGGGTCCGCACTCACTGATTCGTAACATTGGTTTACCTTCCCCACCCTGTTTCGTCCCGTTGGTCTGCTTGACTGAGAGCAGAGTTTCCTCCCTTTTCTGTCAGTCCTGACAGAGCTGCCGCCTTGATCAAGTTACAACAGCCTGCACGAAGTTCAAGCTGTTGTAACTTAAAGTTACAACTTATGTCTTATCCTGCTATATCCTGGCTTGGGGGACGATAAGTGTATGATCACCGGGGGTTCAACCACTGGCAACCCCAGCATTCATGAAAATGGAGGTCCTAGAGTCCCTTGGTGCATGTGTGACCATTCCTCCATTCACCTCTATGAGAATGCTGGAATCCCATAGAAGTGACTGGAGAGTAAGGCCTTGTTCACAACTCCATCAAGGAGATCCGTCTACCTGATCTGGTGCAAATGCCGGTTGTTGGCTGGACAAAAAAAAAATGCAACCGTTTTTATTCATCCGAAACCCGACACTTATGCTGGAAAGCGGCTGCATCACCATCGGACCTCATTACAGTTAATGGAGAACCGCCAGTGAGGTAGAACAATACTGGAACAGCCTGCCGGATCTCCATAAGGCCTCATGTACACAACCGTTGTTTTATTCCGTGTCCGTTGTTCCGTTTTTCGTGATTTTCTGCGGACCCATTGACTTTCAATGGTTCCGTTGAAAATTCGGCTAATGCACCGTTTGTCATCCGCATCCGTGATCCGTTGTTCCAGTCCGTCAAAAAAATATAACCTGTCCTATTATTTTCGCAGAACACGGTTTGCGGCCCCATTCAAGTCAATGGGACCGCAAAAAAACGCAGAGGCACACAAGATTGTCAACCGTGTCCGTGCGTCCGCGTCCGTTTTTTTCCTATCATTTGCTTGGCAAACCTGACTTAGATTTTTTTTAACTTTCCTTTATGTCTGGTGATCCTCCAAAAATAAAGGAAGACACACGGAAACAAAAACGGAAACGGATCACGGAACAACGGAACCCCATTTTGCGGAACGGAACACAACAACGGTTGTGTGCATGAGGCCTAACAGAGATGTGAACGAGGCCTTAGTCATGCATGCGCACCCCCGCCCCAGTCTCATACGGGACATGTCTGTTAACTACTTACATCCCCCATGTAATAACAATTCTGCAGCATCTATTCCTATGAGGCCTCATGTACACAACCGTTGTTTTATTCCGTGTCCGTTGTTCCGTTTTTCGTGATTTTCTGCGGACCCATTGACTTTCAATGGTTCCGTTGAAAATTCGGCTAATGCACCGTTTGTCATCCGCATCCGTGATCCGTTGTTCCAGTCCGTCAAAAAAATATAACCTGTCCTATTATTTTCGCAGAACACGGTTTGCGGCCCCATTCAAGTCAATGGGACCGCAAAAAAACGCAGAGGCACACAAGATTGTCAACCGTGTCCGTGCGTCCGCGTCCGTTTTTTTCCTATCATTTGCTTGGCAAACCTGACTTAGATTTTTTTTAACTTTCCTTTATGTCTGGTGATCCTCCAAAAATAAAGGAAGACACACGGAAACAAAAACGGAAACGGATCACGGAACAACAGAACCCCATTTTGCTGAACAGAACACAACGGTTGTGTGCATGAGGCCTTACAGAGGATGTGAACGAGGCCTTAGTCATGCATGCGCACCCCCGCCCCAGTCTCATACGGGACATGTCTGTTAACTACTTACATCCCCCATGTAATAACAATTCTGGAGCATCTATTCCTATGACTCTGTGTTGTGCTATATCTTTATTATTCCTGCTAGAAATGATGAATTATTAGATGGATGTGTCCATGTACAATTTTACTCTTGCAGTACTGATTGGATAGTGTAAGCAGGGACACACCGACAACTGGTAAGGGTGGGTTCCCATCTGCGTTCTGGATTCCGTTATGGCTTCCCGTTATAACGGAAAATAACGGAATCCATAAGACGGAAGGACGGATCCGTTCTTCTGCCCATAGACTTCTATTATGACGGAATGCAAAACGGAAGCCTTTAAAAGGCATTCCATTTTTATTTCCGTCATAATACAAGTCTATGGGAATCATAGCGGATCCGTCTGGTTTCCGTTATGCAGAACGGACAAAAAAAAATCCTGTCGACTGGACTTTTTTTTTTCCGTCTTGCATAACGGGAACCAGACGGATCCGCTTTCATTCCCATAGACTTCTATTATGGCGGATCAAAACGGACTGCCTCTAAAGGCTTCCGTTTTGACTTCCGTCTTATGGATTCCGTTATTCCATGTTCTAACGGAAAGCCATACCGGAATTCAGACCGCAGATGTGAACACAGTCTAACATGCAAATGGACCTTTATGGCAGCCTGCTGGCAATTCGTCAATAACTTTTAGTAGGAATAACAGTATTGCTGTACTGCCTCAGCATGCCAAGGGGGTGGCGATTGATTGAGGAGGCCTTTTCGGGGAGTCTAGCTGGGACAGAATGTGGGATGCCGATGTCTAGTACGGTACCCGAGGGCCTAATGAAGTAATTGCCTGATAGTGCCTGTCAATATTATAGTACACTGTACCACATAAGTAGCACAGTGCACTATATGAGCGAACTAACAAATAGTAAAAAATAAAAGGTAAATAAATTAAATAAAATTTAAAAAAACAACCCTTTTTCATTGTAAGGCTACATGCACACGAACGTTGTTTGTTTCCGTGTCTGTTTTGTTTTTTTATGCGGATAGGATGCAGACCCATTCATTTCAATAGGTCCGCAAAAAATGCGGACAGCACATCGTGTGCTGTCCACACCAGTATGTCCGATCCGTAGCTCCGCAAAAAAAAAATAGTGAATGTCCTAATTATTTCTAGTTTGCGGACAAGTATAGGCATTATTACAATGGATCCACAAAAAAAAAAAACGGATCAGCAAAAAAAAACTGATGTTATACGGACGGCATCCTTTTTTGCGGACCGCAAAACACATACGGTCGTGTGCATGTAGCCTAAAAATGCAGTTCAATGGAAAAAAAATAAAAAACAAAAAACCTTCCACATATCTTGCATCGCCACATCCCTTTAAAAACCCACACAACACAGTTATCACATCATTTAGCTGCATGGGGAGCACAGAAAAAAACAAACAAACAAAACAATGCTAGAAATGCAGTTTTTTTGTATATTTGCCAACAAAGAAATGGAAAAAAAACAATCAATCCCCAAAATGGTAACAATAAAAACTACAAGTCGTCCCGCAAAAATCAAACCCTCACTCAGCTCTGTAGAATGGGAAGGAAAAAAAATGTTATGGCTCATTTTTTTATTTATTTTTTAATGGGTTTTTATTATGCAAAAGTAGTAAAACAAACAAATTGTATGTATTTGGTATCATTGTATTTGTACTGACCCGGGGAATAAACGTATCATGTTTTTAACATACACAATTCACTGGCAGATTTGCTGTCCCCCCCCCCCCCCCCCCAGAAAAACGTATTAAAAGTTTAACCAGTAAGTTATGTGGACCCAAAAAAGGGGGCCATTTAAAACCACAACTTGTCCCCAATAAAACAAACAAAAAACAAGCCCTCGTCCGGCTACATCGACGGAAAAATAATAACGTTATAGCTCTTGGAAGGCGAAAATGAAAAAAAAGTCACAGCGGGAATGAGCCTCCGTAGCGTCACCCGCGATGCTAGGGAGGCTTGTTTCTGTCGCGGCCTGCTGTTGGCTGTCACCCCCCCCCACCCCGAATGTTTTTATCCATGCGATAGGGAGATGCAGCGATGCCCGTGCGGCGTCAGAAGCTACGCGGGTGCGAGGGAACGAGATAAGTACAACCTCTTTGAGGGGCCCGGGCGTATGGGGGGGCATTTTAGGGGTAAACCCTTTAACTTTTAACTTTTATGTAATTTTATGTGTGCTGTTAGGCCACTTTCACACTCGCGTTCGGTGCGGATCCGTCATGGATCTGCACAAACGCATCCGTTCAGATAATACAACCGCACGCATCCGTTCAGAACGGATCCGTTTGTATTCTCTTTAACATAGCCAAAACGTTGGAGTCAATGGAGGACGGATCCGTTTTCTATTGTGCCAGATTGTGTCAGAGAAAGCGGATCCGTCCCCATTGACTTACATTGTGTGTCAGGACGGATCCGTGTGGCTCAGTTTCGTCAGACAGACAACAAAACGCTGCAAGCAGCCTCCAGAGCGGAATGGAGACGGAACGGAGCCAAACTGATGCATTCTGAGCGGATCCTTATCCATTCAGAATGCGATAAGGGCAAAACTGATCCGTTGCGGACCGCATCTGAGAGCCCTGAACGGATCTCACAAACGGAAACCAAAACGCCAGTGTGAAAGTCGCCTTATCTGTACGTTATTCGATGTTTCCATTGCATAAATGACCTTTCTTCCCGATTCCTGTTTTGCTGCTTGTTTTTTCTTTGTTGCGTCCCCAGCTGTGCCGTAGATGACGTCATACAGTGAATGGCCAGCTTCACCCGCCCGTCCATTCAGCGTTGCGCGCTCCCGTCCTTCATATTACTGCGCAGACTCAGTGTAATTCAGCCCTGCTTTCGCCTGTCCCATCTTGTGTCATCACTTGTCCTGCGCAGGCGCCGAATGCTTTGTAGGGAGTCTGCGCAGTCAAACATATGACCGGAGCCAGCATATGAAGAAGCGGAGGAGAAGTAGAGTGGGCGCGCGCAGGAGCCAAGATGGGACAGGAGAAAGCGGAGCTGGATTAGGGCTCAAGCAGACGGCCGCAGCACACGGATACTGCCCGTGTGCGTTTAGCATTTTGTGGAACAGAACGTCCTGCCCTCTATAGAAACGTAAAACGGACAAGAATAGGACATGTTCTATATTTTTTTGTGGGGCAGCGGAACGGACATACGGATGCAGACAGCACGCAGTGTGCTGTCCGATTTTCTGTGTCCCCATTGAAGTGAATGGGCCCGCATCTAATCCTGGATGTGGACAAAAACAACGGTCGTGTGCATGACCCCTTAGGCCTCAAGCACATGAGCGTTGTTTGGGTCCGCACCCAAGTCGCATTTTTTGTGGCTCAGGAGCAGACCCATTCACTTTAATGGAGCCGCAAAAGACGCGGACAGCAGTCTGTGTGCTGCCGCATCTACCGCTCTGTTCCGTGGCCCCGCAAAAAAAAAGACTTGTCCTATTCTTGTCCGTTTTGCGGGTACGAATAGGCATTTCTATTATAGGCGGTCCTTTCGTTGTGCAGATTGCGGGTGGCATCCGTGTTTTGCAGATCTGCAATTTGCGGCCCGCAAAACACAGCGCGGCCTTGTGCGTGTAGCCTTATACTGAGTCTGCGCAGGACATTTCCAGAGAGTATAAGGCTACATGCGCACGACCGCGCAGGATACGGATGCCGCCTGTGTGTGTGGAACGGGGCCCCTATAATAGAAATGCCTATTCTTGTCCGCGAAACGGACAAGAATAGGACACTTTCTATTTTTTTGCAGAGCAACGGATGAGGAGTGCTGTGCGCATCTTTTGCGGCCCCAGTGAAGCGAATGGGTCCGCAGCCGAGCCGCAGAAAATGCGGACCCGAACAACGTTCGTACGAGTGAGGCCTAAAATGTAAAATGAAGGATGGGTGCCCACGGAATGGACGGGTGGGTGAAGCTAGCCACCCACTATATTTCATATGAGCAGCAAAACAGGAATTTATATAAAGCAGACATAAAATAATATAAAAATGGCCACCCCTTCACATTCTCCCCCTCTAGGTCTCCAGCAGGGGGCGCCCTCCATGACCAGCCCTGGTCCTCTGCACAAGCCCCTAATCTGCATCCCTTCACCACAGTCTATCCTCCTCTCCATGGGGGAGGGCAGAGGGCTGCCGAGAACCAATGAGAAGCGAGCACTGCCCTAGGCCGCTCCGGATTGGTCAGAGAAGGTCAGGAGTCTATATAAGCCCCCGGCTCAGCAGCTCCCGGCTCATTGACGCTGGAGCAGAGATGGCGCAGAGGATCAGCGGCGTGGACCGGAGATCAGGGGCTGCCGCCTGTGAGGTGAGGGGCAAAGAATCCGTTAATAAAGTGACTTTTATTTATTTATTTTTTTATTTTATTTTTTTGCTCGTTCAGGTAGCGCAATTAAAATGAGGTCGGTCTGTAGTTTGCAGGCTGTGGTAGAATAGAACTGCAACTCTCTACGGTGCTGTCAGCTCAGTCATATTGGGAGTCGTAGTTTGGCTACAGCCACATTGGAGGATTGCAGGGAGTGAGCGCTTGTTGGTAAATAGGGCGGCGCCGCTCACCTGTGTCGGCTCTGCTGCTACTTGTAGTGCTCCATCACTGACAGGTGTGGGGGGAGACTCCGGGGTCCCGGGTGGGGGTAGAAGGTGCACTTGTTGCTTTTCTGTGTTGGGCGCAATGTTTGGATAGAAAGTGTTTTATCCGGGTATACAGTGTGTATATCTATATATCCTGCTGTGTGCTATATACTGACAGAGGAAAGCTGGTGGGGAGACAGGGTGGGGGCAGTCTGTGGGGACAGATAGGCCAGGGTGGGGACAGATAGACAGGTCAGGGTGGGGGCAGTCTGTGGGGGCAGACAGGGTGGCGCTCAGCCTCTGGCGCCCGACTACAGACAGAGCGCAACATAGTTTCCAAGAAAGCCTTCAGTTACTCAGTTGGCCGCCAGGTGGCGGTGTTCCCTGGAGCACAGGAGGTTATGGCTGGTCGGTCACTGGAGCAGGTGGCAGTGGCGGGCACTGTAGGTTGGGGGGGCAGGTTGGCATCCAGCTACTGAATGATGAGTAGTAGCCACCATAGGTTGTTTTTGCAATGCAAACTGCCCACAGTGGGGGCCCATTTATCAAGTTCACCTGTTTTTAAGGGACCAACCAAAAGGAATGACAGAATGGAATGCCCATAGACTTTAACAGGAAAGTGGAATGCCTATAGAGAACAATGGAAATGTAATATTTGAATTAGAGACAAAACCATTTGACATATCTAATTATTATTTAGCAGGTTTACTCTCCAAGTTCAGTGGGATTATTTAATGTTCAGATTAAGTGGAATTATCACTGTTTTCTGCAGAATGACGAGGGTGAATGACACAGGAATGCCCATAGACTATAATGGGAAGTAAACTATGAGCTCATTTGCAGGTAAATCTGTGTTATGTAGGACATTAACCTTTACCGCAAGTGTTCCCTGGGTAGAGGAGCAGATTGTAAAATGAAAATTACCTTGGATTATAACAGTTTTTTATAGAATGCAAAGGTGATGGAATGCCCATAGGCTATAATGGGAAGTAAAACGTGACTTGGTGCCTGAACCATTTAACATATCAAATTAATCTGTAGCAGGTTTACACTTCTTAGTTCAGTGGGATTATTTAAAACTGAGATTAAGTGGGATTATCATGTTAATGTCCTACATAACACAGATTTACCTGCAAATGAGCTCATAGTTTATTTCCCATTATAGTCTATGGGCATTGCTTTGTGTCATTCACCCTCGTCATTCTGCAGAAAACAGTGATAATTCCACTTAATCTGAACATTAAATAATCCCACTGAATTTGGAGAGTAAGCCTGCTAAATAATTAGATATGTGACTGTCAAATTGGTTTTGTCGCTAATTCAAATATTACATGTCCATTGTTCTCTATGGGCATTCCACTCTGGTCCATTGTTCTCTATGGGCATTCCACTCTGGTCCATTATTCTCTATGGGCATTCCACTCTGGTCCATTGTTCTCTATGGGCATTCCACTCTGGTCCATTGTTCTCTATGGGCATTCCACTCTGGTCCATTGTTCTCTATGGGCATTCCACTCTGGTCCATTGTTCTCTATGGGCATTCCACTCTGGTCCATTGTTCTCTATGGGCATTCCACTCTGGTCCATTGTTCTCTATGGGCATTCCACTCTGGTCCATTGTTCTCTATGGCCATTCCACTCTGGTCCATTGTTCTCTATGGGCATTCCACTCTGGTCCATTGTTCTCTATGGGCATTCCCCTCTGGTCCACTGTTCTCTATGGGCATTCCCCTCTGGTCCACTGTTCTCTATGGGCATTCCACTCTGGTCCATTGTTCTCTATGGGCATTCCACTCTGGTCCATTGTTCTCTATGGGCATTCCACTCTGGTCCATTGTTCTCTATGGGCCTTCCATTCTGTCATTCCTTTTAGTAGGTCCCATTTTTAAGCCTGACAATGAGGTGATTTTCATTCAGCTGTCTCTTTATTAAAGGGGTTCTGTCTTTTTTAATATTTAATACCTTTCCTCAGGATAGGTCATCAATTGTGTTGGGTGAACTTGTGTTTTCAAGTTTCGGCGTACAAGGTTCGGGTTCTCTAAGAATTCCGTTATGGATTCCGCTACCACAGGCCATAGCTTGTGGTCCGTGGTAGCGGAATCCTTTATGGAATTGTT
The DNA here is from genome assembly GCF_014858855.1 of Bufo gargarizans. Taxonomy (NCBI): domain Eukaryota; kingdom Metazoa; phylum Chordata; class Amphibia; order Anura; family Bufonidae; genus Bufo; species Bufo gargarizans. Next base: position 60,075 of record NW_025334224.1, on the reverse strand, counting down.
AGAGAACCCGAACCTTGTACGCCGAACTTGAAAACAGAAGTTCAACACTAGTTATCAATATCAGATCGGCGGGGGTCCGACTCCCTGCCGATTAGCTGCACGGGGAGAGGGCGTGCGCACGAGCAGTCTTCCTGTCGGCTGCTGTATGTCTATGCTGTCTCACCTTACAGATGATCAGCGGGGGTGTCGGACCCCCGCTGATCTGATATTGATGACCTATCCTGAGGATAGGATCAATATTAAAGGGTTTCTACCACCAGAAATACTGTTATGTAGCTGACTGATATAGCGATTCGCTAATGTCAGCACTACATAACAGTATGTTTCTAACAGTAGTTCCTGCGGCCGTTTTTGTTAAAAACTTACTTTTATAGATATTCTAATGAGCCTCTAGGTGCTATGTGGGCGTCATTAGCACCTAGAGGGCTCCGTCCACTAACCATTTCAGCCGCCCATCGTGTCCCTCCAGCCCGCCCTGCTCCTGTTGATTGACGTGAAACTTCTCTGTATCGAGTACCAATTCCCGCCCCTGCGCCGTGCGCTTCTGTATCCGGCGCAGTGAGTGAATGCCGCGCTCCTGGTGCCGACTTCCTCATTGTAACGTAGTTGGCGCAGGCGCAGTGAGGAAGCCGGCGCCGGGAAAACACAGAAGCGCAGGCGCGGGAATTGGTACTCGATACTGAGAAGTTTCGCGTCAATCAACGGGAGCGGGGCGGGCTGGAGGGACGCGATGGGCGGCTGAAATGGTTAGTGGACGGAGCCCTCTAGGTGCTAATGACGCCCACATAGCACCTAGAGGCTCATTAGAATATCTATAAAAGTACATTTTTAACTAAAACGGCCGCAGGAACTACTGTTTGAAACATACTGTTATGTAGTGCTGACATTAGCGAATCGCTAATGTCAGTCAGCTACATAACAGTATTTCTGGTGGTAGAAACTCTTTAAAAAGCCCAGAGAACCCCTTTAACCACTTCAGCCCCGCTAGCTGAAACCCCCTTAATGACCAGGCCACTTTTTACACTCCTGCACTACACTACTTTCACCATTTATTGCTCGGTCATGCAACTTACCACCCAAATGAATTTTACCTCCTTTTCTTCTCACTAATAGAGCTTTCATTTGGTGGTATTTCATTGCTGCTGACATTTTTACTTTTTTGTTATTAATCGAAATGTAACGATTTTTTTGCAAAAAAATGACATTTTTCACTTTCAGTTGTAAAATTTTGCAAAAAAAAACGACATCCATATATAAATTTTTCGCTAAATTTATTGTTCTACATGTCTTTGATAAAAAAATAAATAAAATGGTTTGGGTAAAAGTTATAGCGTTTACAAACTATGGTACAAAAATGTGAATTTCCACTTTTTGAAGCAGCTCTGACTTTCTGAGCACCTGTCATGTTTCCTGAGGTTCTACAATGCCCAGGCAGTAGAAAAACCCCACAAATGACCCCATTTCGGAAAGTAGACACCCTAAGGTATTCGCTGATGGGAATAGTGAGTTCATAGAACTTTATTTTTTGTCACAAGTTAGCGGAAAATGATGATTATTTTTTTTTCCTTACAAAGTCTCATATTCCACTAACTTGTGACAAAAAATAAACTTCCATGAACTTACTATGCCCATCACAAAATACCTTGGGGTGTCTTCTTTCCAAAATGGGGTCACTTGTGGGGTAGTTATACTGCCCTGGCATTTTAGGGGCCCAGATGCGTGAGAAGTTGTTTGAAATCAAAATCTGTAAAAAATGGCCGGTGAAATCCGAAAGGTGCTCTTTGGAATGTGTGCCCCTTTGCCCACCTAGGCTGCAAAAAAGTGTCACATCTGGTATCGCTGTACTCGGGAGAAGTTGGGGAATGTGTTTTGGGGTGTCATTTTACATATACCCATGCTGGGTGAAAGAAATATCTTGGCAAAAGACAACTTTTCCCATTTTTTTTTTATACAAAGTTGGCATCTCTTGACCAAGATATTTCTCTCACCCAGCATGGGTATATGTAAAATGACACCCCAAAACACATTGCCCAACTTCTCCTTAGTACGGCGATACCAGATGCATTTGGGCCCCTAAATTGCCAGGGCAGTATAACTACCCCACAAGTGACCCCATTTTGCAAAGAAGACACCCCAAGGTATTCCGTGAGGGCATGGCGAGTTCCTAGAATTTTTTATTTTTTTGTCACAATTTAGTGGAATATGAGACTTTGTAAGGAAAAAAGAAAAATCATCTTTTTTTTTTTTGGGCACAAGTTAGCGGAAATAGTTTTTTTTTTTTGTATTTTCTCAGTCTCCCTTTCCGCTAACTTGGGACAAAAATTTCAATCTTTCATGGACTCAATATGCCCCTCACGGAATACCTTGGGGTGTCTTCTTTCCGAAATGGGGTCACATGTGGGGTATTTATACTGCCCTGGCATTTTAGGGGCCCTAAAGCGTGAGAATAAGGCCTCATGCACACAACAGTTTATTTTCACGGTCCGCAGAAACGGGGTCCGTAGGTCCGTGATCCGTGACCGTTTTTTCGTCCGTGGGTCTTCCTTGATTTTTGGAGGATCCACGGACATGAAAAAAGTCGTTTTGGTGTCCGCCTGGCCGTGCGGAGCCAAACGGATCCGTCCTGAATTACAATGCAAGTCAATGGGGACGGATCCGTTTGACGTTGACACAATATGGTGCCATTTCAAACGGATCCGTCCCCATTGACTTTCAATGTAAAGTCTGGAGTTCTTTTATACCATCGGATTGGAGTTTTCTCCAATCCGATGGTATATTTTAACTTGAAGCGTCCCCATCACCATGGGAACGCCTCTATGTTAGAATATACTGTCGGATATGAGCTACATCGTGAAACTCAGATCCGACAGTATATTCTAACAGAGGCGTTCCCATGGTGATGGGGACGCTTCTAGTTAGAATACACTACAAACTTTGTACAAGATGCCTGGTGATGGGTGCCTGGCATGCCAGAGGCGTTCCCATGGTGATGGGTGCCTGGCAGCACCCGATCTCTTACAGGGGGATATGATAGCACAATTAACCCCTTCAGGTGCGGCACCTGAAGGGGTAAATTGTATTATCATATCCCCCTGTAAGAGATCAGGGCTGCCAGGCAGCAGGGGGCAGACCCCCCCTCCCCAGTTTGAATATCGTTGGTGGCACAGTGTGCGCCCCCCATCGGGCCCCCCCTTCCTCCCTCTATTGTTATAAATCGTTGGTGGCACAGTGTGCGCCCCCCTCCCTCTACAGCAGTAACATTGGTGGCCAGTGTGCGGCCTCCCATCCCCCCCCCCCCCCTCCCGATCATTGGTGGCAGCGGAGTTCCGATCGGAGTCCCAGTTTAATCGCTGGGGCTCCGATCGGTAACCATGGCAACCAGGACGCTACTGCAGTCCTGGTTGCCATGGTTACTTAGCAATAGTACAATAGTAGAAGACTCATAGTTACCTGCTTGCTGCTGCGATGTCTGTGTCCGGCCGGGAGCTCCACCTACTGGTAAGTGACAGGTCTGTGCGGCGCATTGCTAAAGAACTGTCACTTACCAGTAGGAGGAGCTCCCGGCCGGTCACAGACATCGCAGCAGCAAGCAGGTAAGTATGAATCTTCTACTGTTGTACTATTGCTAAGTAACCATGGCAACCAGGGCTGCAGTAGCTTCCTGGTTGCCATGGTTACCGATCGGAGCCCCAGCGATTAAACTGGGACTCCGATCGGAACTCCGCTGCCACCAATGATCGGGGGGGGGGGGGGAGATGGGAGGCCGCACACTGCCACTAATGTTACTGCTATAGAGGGAGGGGGGCCGATGGGGGGGGCGCACACTGTGCCACCAACGATTTATTACACTAGAGGGAGGAAGGGGGGGCCCGATGGGGGGCGCACACTGTGCCACCAACGATTTATTACACTAGAGGGAGGAAGGGGGGCCCGATGGGGGGCGCACACTGTGCCACCAACGATATTCAAACTGGGGAGGGGGGGGGGGGGTGTCTGCCCCCTGCTGCCTGGCAGCCCTGATCTCTTACAGGGGGATATGATAGTACAATTAACCCCTTCAGGTGCCGTACCTGAAGGGGTTAATTGTGCTATCATATCCCCCTGTAAGAGATCGGGTGCTGCCAGGCAGCAGGGGGCAGTCTTGTACAAAGTTTGTAGTGTATTCTAACTAGAAGCGTCCCCATCACCATGGGAACGCCTCTGTGTTAGAATATACTGTCGGATATGAGTTTTCACGAAGTGAAAACTTAGATCTGAAAAAGCTTTTATGCAGACGGATCTTCGGATCCGTCTGTATGAAAGCAACCTACGGCCACGGATCACGGACACGGATGCCAATCTTGTGTGCATCCGTGTTCTTTCACGGACCCATTGACTTGAATGGGTCCGTGAACCGTTGTCCGTCCAAAAAATAGGACAGGTCATATTTTTTTGACGGACAGGATACACGGATCACGGCCTCGGCTGCAAAACGGTGCATTTTCCGATTTTTCCACGGACCCATTGAAAGTCAATGGGTCCGCGAAAAAAAACGGAAAACGGCACAACGGCCACGGATGCACACAACGGTCGTGTGCATGAGGCCTAAGTCTGGAATATAAATGTCAAAAAAATTTTACGCATTTGGATTCCGTGAGGGGTATGGTGAGGTCATGTAAGATTTTATTTTTTGACACAAGTTAATGTGAGACTTTGTAAGAAAAATAAAATATCTATTTCCGCTGACTTGTGCCAAAAAAATGTCTAAATGGAGCCTTACAGGGGGTGATCAATGACAGGGGGATGATCAGGGAGTCTGTATGGGGTGATCACCCCCCTGTAAGGCTCCATTCAGACGCCCGTATGTGTTTTGCGTATCCGATCCATGTATCCGTGGATCCGTAAAAATCATACGGATGTCTGAATGGAGCCTGACGGGGGTGATCAATGACAGGGGGGTGATCAATGACAGGGGGGTGATCAATGACAGGGGGGGTGATCAATGACAGGGGGGGTGATCAATGACAGGGGGGGTGATCAATGACAGGGGGGGTGATCAATGACAGGGGGGGTGATCAATGACAGGGGGGTGATCAATGGTTAATAAGTGACGACGGGGGGGGGGGGGTGTAGTGTAGTGGTGTTTGGTGGTACTTTACAGAGCTGCCTGTGTCCTCTGGTGGTCAATCCAAGCAAAAGGGACCACCAGAGGGCCAGGTAGCAGGTATATTAGATGCTGTTAACAAAACAGCATCTAATATACCTGTTAGGGATTTAAAAAATCCCTAACAGGGGATCGCCGCTGGCAGGCTGGAGATCCACTCGCTTACCTTCCGATCCTGTGAATGCGCGCACCTGTGTGCGCGCGTTAACAGGAAGTCTCGGCTCTCGCGAGATGACGCGTATATGCGTCACTCTGCGCAGAGCTGCCGCCTCCGGACCGCGATTCTGCGTTAGGCGGTCCGGAGGCGGTTAAGTTGCACAGCGCTTGTGGTTCTTTTTCAGTTACGCAGGTCCATAGTCACTCGCACTGGTCTAATTTATTTGTGTATGAAAAAAATCACATCTCCAAGAAAGTGTGACTTAATGCAAAAAAAGTCATACTTCACCACTGAACACAGACAAGTACGCCAGCCCGGGGGTGGGGTAGAAATGAGGGGTTTTGTTGTGTAAAATGAGATTCATTTATATAAAAAGGTTGGGGGGAAAAAGTCACAAAAGTTAGAAAACTTATGAATTAGTCTAAAAAAATAAAATAAATCAAAATAGGCAAACAAGGTGAACAATGATCCAAAACGGGTACAATTTCAGTCTAAAATATTTTTTTTCAATTTATTTATTTTTTTTACTAAAAACCGGCGCAAACACTTCAGTGGGGCCGCAAAAGATGCGGACAGCACTCCATGTGCTGTCCGCATCCGTTGCTCCGTTCCGCGGCCCTGCAAAAAAATATAGCATGTCCCATTCTTGTCCGAGCTTTGCGGACAAGAATAGGCATTTATATTGAAGGCTGTCTTTTCCGTTCTGTAAATTGCGGAACGCGCAGGGACGCAGTCCGTGTTTTGCAAATCTGCGATTTGCGGACCGCAAAACACACCACGGTCGTGTGCATGAGGCCTAAGGGAAGGTTCAGAGTTTTTCTGAAGGAGATTTTGAGGCAGATTTTCCCCAAAGCCAGAAGTGGATCCAGCAGGAAGGAGAAGTAGAAGTCCTTCCTTTCTGATTCCTTTCAAATCCACTTCTGGCTTTGGCTAAAAAGAAAATCTGCTGGGAAATCTACCTCCCAAAATTCTCATGGTGAACCTACCATAAGACCTCTTTTACACGGCCGTAGTGCACCCGTGCCCATATTGTGGGCCGCATACAGCGGTTCTGCAATACTTGGGGCACCGGTTGTGTGTGTTCTGCATCACGAATGCGGACCCTTTCACTTGAATGGGTCCGCAAATCCGGAGATGCGGTACGGAAGCACTACTGAGTGCTCCTGTGGGGTTCCGTTCCGCAAACAAAAATAACTTGTTCTATCTTTTTGCGGAACGGATGGATCATAGACCCATTCCCATTGCCCCCATTTACTATAATGGCATCCAGCAACCTGGCAGATATGCCTGGATTCAGCAGGACAGTAACTGGGGGCATTTTCCACTGCTAAATCCAGTGACGTCAACAGTTTTCCCATGGACTTTGAAGGGGTTGTACAGCCTTCGGGATAGCTCATCAATATCAGATAGTCGCCCTGCCCATCCGCTGTTTGAAGAGGAGGCGGTGCTCCATGCGAGCGTTGCTTCCGCTTCATTACACTGCGCATCGTCTCCCTTGCAGCGGTGGTTCAGTGTAATTACAAGTACTCACTCCATTCAAGTGAGCAGAGCGAGTACTCGTCAGTATTATGGTTAGTATAATAAGGAGAAAGTGGCGCTCTCATGGAGCGCCGCTGCCTCTACAGCTGATCAGTAATAAAGACTTTTATAATATGCTAATGAGGTGTAGGTGCTAGTGGGGCGTTGCTGCAACATCCAGAGGCTCCGTCTTCTCACCCTTTGGCACGCCCATGTACAGTTGATTGACGTCCGGTTCTCCTCAGTGTCCCGTAAATCCCGCGCCTGCGCCGTCCCGCCTATTATTCGTCGCAGTGAATGAAGATGCGCTCCTGCTGCGGGCTTCCTCACTGCGCCGAAGGAAGGAAGCTGGCAGCAGGAGTACCGTCCCGTTTAGTATTAGTCGCAGTGAGTGAAGGACGCGCTCCTGCTGCCAGCTTCCTTCCTTCAACGCAGTGAGGAAGCCCACAGCAGGAGCGCATTTTCATTCACTGCGACGAATAATAGGCGGGACGGCGCAGGATTTACGGGCCACTGAGGAGAACTCGGACGTCAATCAACTGTACATGGGCGTGCCAAAGGGTGAGAAGACGGAGACTCTGGATGTTGCAGCAACGCCCCACTAGCACCTAGAGGCTCATTAGCATATTGTAAAAGTCTTTATTTTGAGGGTACGGCGGCGGCAGGGAGTTATAAAGCGTACTGTTATGTACTGCGGACATCAGCACATCGCTAATGTCAGCCAGATACAGAAACCCTTTAATGACCTATCCTGAGGAACAGTCATTAATATTACTTGGTGCACAACCCCTTTAGGGTCCATTCACATGTCCGTGGTGTATTGTGGAGCCGCAAATTTCGGATCCTCAATACACCCGGCCGGCATATTTCGCTCCAGAAATTCATCCAGGCCCCTCTTGAATTCCTTTATTGTACTCACCATCACCACCTCCTCAGGCAGAGAGTTCCATAGTCTCACTGCTCTTACCGTAAAGAATCCTCTTCTATGTTTGTGTACAAACCTTCTTTCCTCCAGACGCAGAGGATGTCCCCTCGTCACCGTCAGAGTCCTGGGGATAAATAGATGATGGGAGAGATCTCTGTACTGTCCCCTGATATATTTATACATAGTAATTAGATCTCCTCTGTCGTCTTTTTTTCTAAAGTGCCAATACAAGCACCATACTGCCCCACTTCCAGCACATGCCCAGTCTCTGGTATTGGAGGGTGGAGGGCTAGTGGGTGAGCGGTCTCGCTGTGCCATGCGTGCGTCTTGAAGCCAGGCTCTGCATGCCAAATGTGACGGGGGCATGTACTCGAAATGGCAAAGTCAAATGCCATTGACTTTCAATGTATTTTAGTGACTGATCCGGTTTGTTCCGTTTTGATTTCACACAACCGCATCCTAACAGAACGGACGCACCCTGATGTGCAAAATCAAAACTGATCCGTTTAGTTCCGGTATTAAGATTCTCTGCCAGATCTCAATGCTGGAATTAACAACCAGGGTAGATTTGATTTAAATCGCGATTTTTAAATCACTAGTCAGTAAGGCTTGATTTAAATCAGTTTTTTACATAAACATTCATATTTGGACAATTTTTCTGTTGTACTTAGGAAGGAGACAAATAATTATTACCTTAATAATAAAAATTTAAATAGGATTTATTCAACTGAAACAATAACATTACAGCATGTTATTTGCTTAAACATCCATGTTTAACTAATTTGGCTAAAGAAAAAATATATATTTTAAGTGACTTCCACCAGTTCACTGGTGTGACTTTCTTTAAAATATCTTCAGCAAACATATTTTTCTTGAATGGTTCCCCCTTGGCTTTGAAGTTCATTATAGTTGGCATTACAGATGGATGATTGCTGGATACCCATGTCATAGCGAACGCCTCTTCCTCAGCACTTAAGTTTTGACCCTGATACTGGATATTGACAATATTTGCCAAAAAATGAGCTGGAGACAGTGCTTGTCCCATTAGTTTTTTTTTTAATGCTTGTAATTTAATTCTGTCCATGTGTAGTTCTGTTTTTAAGTGTTCACTCAGTTCCTTCCAAATTTCAACAGCATCAGCAATAAAACAGCTGAATGGATTAATGGAATTTAACAAAAAATTAAACATTTGCAGCCTTATTCTACATAATTAAAAAAGTGATCTTTATTTCATAATGAAATAACATTTAGATGGTAATATATTTTCCTCAAAAAGCATTTTATATTAAAAAAATCAATTTAAATATAAAAAAAAAATTTTTAATTTTTTATTTTATTTTAAATCATTGATTTTTATTCACCCTGTTAACAACGCAAGTGTGAAAGTTGCTGCTTGGCAGAGGCACCAGAACTACACAGCGCCATCCATGTTTAGTGGACAGAGCTGGTCATTACTGCTCCCATTCAATTCTGTGGGATCAATGCTATACAATGAATGTACCTACCCCTAAACAGCTGATTACCGGGGGGCTGGGATGTTGGTCTGATGTGATTGGCCTATTCTGAGGATAGACAATAAGTAGAAAAATACTGGAAAACCTCCTTTTAGAGGAAGTCGGTCACCTCACACAACAGGTAAATTGTCTCTTTACGTATCTGGAGTAGCGGGCAAGTGCTCTATTCCCGTAGGTTTATAGAGCTTTTCTGAGGTGAAAAATCCCTTTAAAGGTTCTCCGGGCTACAGATATCAATCGCCTGTCCTCAAGATAGGTAATCAATATCAGATCAATGGGATTCGGGCACCTGGCATCTCTACCGATCAGCCCGCCGTCATAACTGCAGTGGTGCACAGGTGTGATTTCAGCTCCGCCATCAAGTGAGTAGGAAGGAGCCATCCCATTGAAGTGAATGGGACGGCTTAGTTGTAATTACTGCTGATCGGTGGTGGTGCCAGGAGTCGGGGCCCCTGCCGATCTGGTATTGATGGCCTATCCTGAGGATTGTCCCACAAAATGAGCCCCCACACAGCTCAGAACTATAAGAGTTATGGGGTCAGAATATGGTGATGTAAAAAAAGTAATTTTTTTAAAGTTTAAAGGGAACCGGTCACCGGGATTTTGTGCATAGAGCTGGGGACATGGGCTGCTAGATGGCCACTAGCACATCTGCAGTACCCAGTCCCCATAGCTCCGTGTGCTTTTGTGTTAAAAAACTGTTTTGATCCATATGCAAATGAACCTGATATGTGTCCTGTATCCGGAAAGGAGCCCAGCAACGCCCCGCGTCCTCCGAATCTCCTCCTTGCTGACGTCACAGAGCTGGAGCGCCGAAATCTTGCGATGCACGAGCTAGCGCATGCGTAGTTCGTTCCCTGTGCTGATGCCGGCACAGGGAATGAACATGATGCCGACACTGCGCATGCGCTAGCTCGCGCATCGCAAGATTTCAGCACTCCAGCTCTGTGACGTCAGCCAGCAAGGAGGAGATTCGGAGGACGCCGGGCAGTGCTGGGCTCCTTTCTGCTGGACTCATCTCCGGATACAGGACTCATATCAGGTTCATTTGCATATCAATTAAAACTGTTTTTTTAACACAATAAAAGCACAGAGAGCTATGGGCACTGGGTACTGCAGATGTGCTAGCAGCCCATGTCCCCAGCTCTATGGCCAAAATCCCGGTGACAGGTTCCCTTTAAATGTATTTTTACGTTATTTAGACATAAAAAAAACTATACATATGTGGTATTGTTGTAATTGCACTGACCCAGAGAATGAAGGGCGTGGGTCAGTTTTGCTGCAAATGGAACGCCGTGGGAACGAAACCCTTAAGATGCACCTGTCTCAAATTGAAGACTGTCAGTGAAATGTGCAAAATTTATTAAACTCCTTAGTCACATTAAAATTGGAAAAACCCTCCTAAAAATTTCCTTTTATTGTGGATTTTTAATGTGTCTGAAGAAAATCTTGTTGGCGCATAAATAAGGGGACACAATTGTGTTTTTAACGTGCCCCCTTTGTGTCCCAGCAGGGTGCCGGATGAGTTGAAGGATTTTTAGGAACCATTTTGGGGTGTATATACACTCACCTAAAGAATTATTAGGAACACCTGTTCTATTTCTCATTAATGCGATTATCTAGTCAACCAATCACATGGCAGTTGCTTCGATGCATGTAGGGTTGTGGTCCTGGTCAACACAATCTCCTGAACTCCAAACTGAATGTCAGAATGGGAAAGAAAGGTGATTTAAGCAATTTTGAGCGTGGCATGGTTGTTGGTGCCAGACGGGCCGGTCTGAGTATTTCCCAATCTGCTCAGTTACTGGGATTTTCACGCACAACCATTTCTAGGGTTTACAAAGAATGGTGTGAAAAGGGAAAAACATCCAGTATGCGGCAGTCCTGTGGGCAAAAATGCCTTGTTGATGCTAGAGGTCAGAGGAGAATGGGCCGACTGATTCAAGCTGATAGAAGAGCAACGTTGACTGAAATAACCACTCGTTACAACCGAGGTATGCAGCAAAGCATTTGTGAAGCCACAACATGCACAACCTTGAGGCGGATGGGCTACAACAGCAGAAGACCCCACCGGGTACCACTCATCTCCACTACAAATAGGAAAGAGAGGCTACAATTTGCACGAGCTCACCAAAATTGGACTGTTGAAGACTGGAAAAATGTTGCCTGGTCTGATGAGTCTCGATTTCTGTTGAGACATTCAAATGGTAGAGTCTGAATTTGGCGTAAACAGAATGAGAACATGTATCCATCATGCCTTGTTACCACTGTGCAGGCTGGTGGTGGTGGTGTAATGGTGTGGGGGATGTTTTCTGGTCACACTTTAGGCCCCTTAGTGCCAATTGGCCATCGTTTAAATGCCACGGGCTACCTGAGCAATGTTTCTGACCATGTCCATCCCTTCATGACCACCATGTATCCATCCACTGATGGCTACTTCCAGCAGGATAATGCACCATGTCACAAAGCTCGAATAATTTCAAATTGGTTTCTTGAACATGACAATGAGTTCACTGTACTAAAATGGCCCCCACAGTCACCAGATCTGAACCCAATAGAGCATCTTTGGGATGTGGTGGAACGGGAGCTTCGTGCCCTGGATATGCATCCCTCAAATCTCCATCAACTGCAAGATGCTATCCTATCAATATGGGCCAACATTTCTAAAGAATGCTATCAGCACCTTGTTGAATCAATGCCACGTAGAATTAAGGCAGTTCTGAAGGCAAAAGGGGGTCCAACACCGTATTAGTATGGTGTTCCTAATAATTCTTTAGGTGAGTGTATAGTGTAGTATTAAATAACTTTAATTTTAGGTGGAAAGATAAAAAAACAGCAATTTTTACATTATTTTGTGGTATTTATTCACGGCGTTCACTGTGTCGTATAACTAATGTAACTTTCACACTAGTGTTTTTCTTTTCCGGCGCTGAGCTCCGTCCTAGGGGCTCAAATCCGGAAAATAACTGATCAGTTTTATCCCCATGCATTCTGAATAGAGAGCAATCCGTTCAGGACGTCTTCAGTTCAGTCTTTTTGACTGATCAGGCTTTTCAGAAAACCGTAGCATGTTGTATTTTTACCTCCGGCCAAAAATCCTGAACACTTTGACTGAACGCCGGATCCGGCTTTTGCATGTTAAACCTGAAAAATTTGAAAAAAAAGTTAGTCCATAAATGGCAGACCCGTTTTTTTTCCAATGCATTTTTTCATTGTGATCAAAATCCTGATCAGGATGCAAATGTAATCCGTTTTCACACGTTTTTCCAGATCCGGCGGGCAGTTCCGGTGTCAGAATTAAATGCCGAATTTAAACAACACTATTGTGAAAGTAGCCTAATGTAACATTATCATGTGGGTCCCTTCAATGATGACAATGCCACATTTCTATACTTTTTTTTTTTTCCTCCTGAAAGCTGTCAGCTCTCACACTGTCCCCCCTCCTCCTCCAGACTGAAAGGGAGTTGGGGCAGCTGCTTTAGGCTACTTTCACACTCGCGTTTTGGGCGGATCTGTCATGTCATGGACAATAATACAACCGCATGCATCCGTCATGAACGGATCTGTTTGTATTTGTAACAGCCAAGACGGATCCGTTATGAGCCCCATTGAAAGTCAATGGGAGACAGATCGGTTTTCAATTGTGTCAGAGAAAACGGATTCGTCCCCATTGACTTACCTTGTGTGTCAGGACAGATCCGTTTGGCTCCGCTTTGTCAGGCGGACAGCAAAATGCTGCAGGCAGCGTTTTGTTGTCCGCCTTCGGAGCGGAATGGAGACTGATCGGAGGCAAACTGATGCATTCTGAACGGATCATTAAACATTCAGAATGCATTAGGGCAAAACTGATCCGTTTAGGACCGCGTGTGAGATCCCTGAACGGATCTCACAAACGGAAAGCCAAAATGCCAGTGTGAAAGTAGCCTTAATTGCCCAGTTCTCTGGTTTGGTAGCAGCTAGAGATATAGCCTTTATACTGTTTGAAAGCTGACATTCCAAGCTCCCAAACAATACCAAAATGAGAAGATATTGCTTTTAGAAATGCCAATGTTCTGCTCATGTTAATCATTTTGGTCTTGTATGAAATGCCAGCTTTCAAACAAGACTGGGCACATGTCTCTAGCTGCTACCAATCCGGGTATATGAGCCAGTAAAGCAGTGCTGCCCCCTCTTTCCCCTTCTGTCTGAGCTGGACTCGGGCAAAACAGTTTGGTGCTTAACAGTCAAAGGGGTTTTCCGATATCTAAAATATTCCCTCAATGTCTGGGCCCCTTGTATGGATTATACTTGCAGGAGCAGAATAAAAGATCTTTACACTTACTTAGAAAAAAACTACCCTATACAGTTAGTTTCTCCTGCTCTCCGTGGACTCTTCCTTGTGCTGTCAATTCCCATTAAAGGGGTTATCCAATATCTAGAGTATCCCCCCCCCGCCCCCCCCAATGCCCAGACCCATTGTATGGATTATACTTGCCTGCTCCCCAGCATCCATGTCACTCCGGATCCACTGCATCTCCCCCGTCACTCCGATCAAAACATCTGGCAGCCAAGAGAAGGCTGCGACGGGGGAGCCCCCTTGAGGCTGGTCACCGTCGTGGTCACCTGCTATTGGCTGCCCTCCATCGCCAGATGTTTTGATCCAATTGACAGGGAGATGCAGTGGCGACTTTGCAGAGATAGAGCTGATCAGGAAGGCACCAGTGCTTGCAGTAGCACCGCAGTCTTCTCAAAGCTTTCCATTCATCGGTCACGTGGCCTAGGTGCAGCTCGGCTCCATGGAAGTGAATGGGGCCGAGCTGTGAAACCAAGCACAGCCACTATATGGCGCTGTGCTTGGTGAGCACGGAGAAGGCCACAGCCGTGAGCACTGGCGCCTTCTAAAACAGCTGATCAGTGCGGGTACCAGGTGTCTTACCCCCACCTATCCTAGGTCATCAGTATTTAAATCTCAGAAAACCCCTTTAAATGTATCAAATTAGTCAGACCTTCTATAGAGGCCCTAGCACTCTGGGTGGAAGCATCGGGAGATGAGCTGATCAGGAGACGAGCCGAGCTTAAATTCGCTTATGTCTTCCCATGGTAGTATTGACGCAGATTATTGAAGCGTGGAAAAGTGAAGGCTAATGGTCATGGCGGGTACCCTGGTGCCCGTTACTCAGATTATAACGCTCGTCTTTGTTTTATTTCAGCCACAGGTTTGGCTCAACTCTGTAAATCCAAAAAATAAAGCTGCTCTCGCCGAATGGATAAAAAACTCAAAGGTTGAACTGTTGCAGGTGAATGGACAACGAAAGTATGGTGGTCCACCTCCAGGTAAGTGCTCTACAGAGCTGTGTGATTATTATATATATTTTTTTTTATTAGTCCTTTTCACATGGTACCATTTCCTCAGGTAGAAGTTGGCCGCTATATCCAGCTTTGGACTGCAAGTGGAATTTGTCTGCACGTTTGCTTCATTTTTTGGCACTTTTTTCTCTCCAGGTTTTTTTTTCTTTCTGGATTTTCAAAAGTACAGCTTTTTTTATTTATTTTTTTGGTGTTTTGATATCTCCTCTATAAAGAAAAACAGCAGTGGGAAGACACTCAGTGGGTTGTTTATTAAGACTGGCGTTTGTACATCGGTTTTAATATCCCCCGTTGGATGCGCTTAATTTGTGCTGAGGCATCTAGATCGAAATCTGGGTCAGCTTGTAGCTAGCATAGATTTCAGTCATTCTTTATGCCAACTTTCTGGTGTAAATAATGATGAATAAGCTCGGCCCACTTTTGGTAAAGTGACGAGGCGTAGAGGGTCATAGTATAGTACATGGCAGGTTTTCAGTTCCATTCACTAGAATCAGGTTGTTTTGGTGGCAAGCAAGGATGCTGAAAGCACGTCCTATACTTATCCACAAAATAAAGACCCATTGGAGTCAATGCATCTTCAAAAAAAATGTGGATGGCACATGGACCACATCCGTATTATGCAGATTCGTGGTTTGCTGACTGCAAAATACTTACGGTCGTGTGCAAAAGGCCTTAAAAATGAGATTATGCTGCAACTTTGTGCTGCAGATTTTCCATGCTCAGCTCTGCGTGTACGTCTCGTGCAGCAGTACCTAATGACTGGCCATAGTTGTTGAGCTCTCATGAACACCTACACCCTGTGCGACCGGTACCATGTGTAACGTGAGGGATGCCCTAACTGTGGTGATTGCCCTAACTGTTATGTTGGAGATTGTGGTTACTTAACTTGTCCACTACACAATGGAGGAATCTTAGCATTCCCTGAATCGGAGCTACTCTGCAACAGCTGGTTGGTTGGGATGCAGGGTGTGGGAGCTCACCTGAGGATAGATAATCAATATTAAAGGTGTTATCCAATCCCTATAATGCCCCCCAAAATGCCCAGGTCATACTTGCCCCACCGGCACCTGTGTCGCTCCTGATTCCCGCAAGGCCGCCGCTGCATCTCACTGCTGCGCGGATGAGAACATTGGGTGCCGCGGTGGGAGTGTCTGGGGCAACCAATAGCAGGCCACGACGGGGAAGAGCCTTCCTACCATCGCTGGTGAAGGTAATCAGGATATGATCGGTGGGGTTCTGACTAGGGATCGACCAATATTGATTTTTTTAGGGCCGATACCGATAATCTGAACTTTTAGGCCGATAGCTGATAATTTATACCGATATTCTGTGAATTTTCATTTTTAAATAAAAATAAATTCCTACACATCTGCTTAAAATTAATGTTTAACGTGTGTAAATTTTTTTTGTAAATCTTTTTTTCATTTATAATTAATATATATTTATTTTTTTACTAACCATTAGCCCCCTTAAGGACTAGAACCCTTGTCCTATTCACCCTGATAGATCTCACTGTCCCTGCTGCCCTGTGCTCTGTGCACACAGCAGCAAGGGAGCGGACAATGGCAGCAAGGGCTTCAATAGCGTCCTGGCTGCCATGGTAACCGATCGGAGCCCCAGCATTACACTGCTGGGGCTCCGATCGGAACTGTCGCTGAGGAGTTGGGGAGAGGGGACCCTGTGGCCACTGCCACCAATGATTAATACTGGGGGGTGGGGAGGCGCACTGCGCCACCAATGATTAATATTGGGGTGGGGGGCACACTGCGCCACCAATGAAGATAACTCATCAATTCATATACAGGAGGCGGGAGCTGGCTGCAGAATCACATAGCCGACCCCCGACCTCTATGAGCGGTAGCTGCGATCCGTGGCAGTTAACACCTCAGGTGCGGCACCTGAGGGGTTAACAATCGCAGCTACTTGTCATAGAGGTCGGGAGCCGGCTATGTCATTCTGTAGCCAGCTCCCGCCTCCTGTATATGAATTGATGAGTTATCTTCATTGGTGGCGCAGTGGCCACAGCCCCTCTTCTCCTCCCTCCTCTCAAAGGCAGCAGCGGCAGCACAGGGGGAGGAGACACTGCTTCCTTCTCCCCTGTGCTGCTGAGGGAACACGGAGAGCGCTGACAGCAGCGTGAGCTGTGTTCCCCATACGTTATCGGAATATCGCCAAAATAGGTGCCGATAACAATAACGTTCAAAATCCTAAATATCGGCCGATAATATCGGTAAAGCCGATAATCGGTCGATCCCTAGTTCTGACACCCGAGACCTCCACAGATCAGCTGTTTGAGACTGCATCGGCACTCGCAGTATGGCCGTGGCCTTCTCTCGGCTCACCAAGCAGCAACATTTCATAGAGGCTGAGCTGCGCCTAGGCCATGTGACCAATGAACGTGATGTCACATGACCTAGGGAAGACTGCGTGCCTTCTCTAACAGCTGATCAGCAGGGGCCCCAGGTGTCAGACTTCCACTGATCAGATACTGATGACCTGTACAGAGGATAGGTCATCAGTAAAAACCTCTCGGAAAACCACTTTAAATTAGAAATCCTACCCGTGATATCATTGAGGGACCTTCATCTATGGCTCTGGAACACCTAGCACGACAGTAGTTTGCTGCTAACTGGTAGTCTCAGCAGCGGAAAACATGATTAAATGAGAAAAATAATTTGACTAGACAGTGGTCCCAACACCAAACAGATACTTATCCCCGTCCTATAGGATGGCTCTTTACCTTGGGATACCCCCTTTCACTTGGTGGTCTAGAACTACTGTGAAGTCTGTAAGAGGACCTTAAAGGGAACCTGTCACCAGTTTTTATGGTGTCCTAACTAAGGGCAACATAAGTGACTGATTCTCTTCAAAATGCTGGGTCACTTTCTTTAATTGACCCAGTCAATCTGCCAACATCTTGTATTGAAAAGCTCCAGCTGATAATGATGAGTCATGAATATTCATGAGCTCCTGACTCTCCCCGCCCACCTGCTGCTGATTGACAGTTTGTTTCCATAGGAATCAGCAGCAGGTGGGCAGGGGAGTGGCTATAGCTCTGAATTAAATATACGCTGGACTCGATGACATCACGCTGGACTCAAATCAGCTCATTAGCATGTGGCATCTTTGTGTGTATGTTATGAGGTAACCATCTGTCACACCAGTGAGTGAATACATCTAAGGTACTTTTTAGTAGTTAATGATTGTATATAATTAGTTAGATTATAATCAAATATTCACATGACGGGTTCCCTTTAAAGTGTGATAACTGATTTCTTTAATTTTCTTTTTGGTGCAGGTTGGTTTGGAGAGGCCCCTCCACTTGGCTCTGAAATTTTTATCGGCAATCTTCCACAGGAAGTGTATGAAGACCTACTGATCCCTCTTTTCCAATCAGTCGGGAAACTGTATGAGTTTCGTCTCATGATGACATTTAGTGGGTTAAACCGTGGCTTTGCATATGCCCGATATTGCACGAGACGGATGGCAGAGCAAGCCATTGATCAGCTCTGTGGTTTTGAAATAAAGCCGGGTTTTAAAATATTGGTCTGCAGAAGCACAGAGAAAAGTGAACTTGCGCTGGATGGCCTGCTGGGATTTCTCACTAAAGCTACCCTAGAGGGTATACTGGGGAAAATGACGATTGGCGTATGTTCAGTTTCTCTGTATGCCAGCCCTTCATCTGATGCAAAAAATCTAGCAATTGTGAAGTACAACTCCCACAGGGCGGCCGCCCTGGCAAAGAAAAGCCTTTGTGAAGGTTTGTGTGTTTCTTTAGTCCTAGATTTGTTTTTGTAGCTCAGTGCTCCCCACAACCTTTTTTATTTTTCATGCCTTCAAAGGGACATTTCAGTTTCAACAAATGGTTGCACAACTTTCTAATATACATTGTGCATTAAAGAGGACCAGTCACCTCTTCAGACATGTTGTCTTTAGTAACTACTGTATTACAAGTTACAGTAGTTTGTCCAAAATGTTTTGTGCTGAGGCGGCCAAGACCACTTGTGTCCTGTGCCAAGTATAAAGCTGGCCACGCACCTCAGATGAGCAATGTGTAATCACCCTTCTTGATACTGTCCTCCGCCTCAACCCCTCCTGGAAGACCTGCTTGTAGCCTAGATTTGTACCCATGCATTAATGGCTTATGTATATAATGGACTTGTTGCCTTTCAACAGGTGTCCAGGTTCTGTACGGCTGTCCTTTCACCGTAGACTGGCTTCCGCATTCCCTAAAGCAAAAGGCACAGGCTGGCACCCTGGCAAAGCCTAATTTATACCTTCCTCAGAAAGTACAAGAAAATACCATCAGTCAGAAGACCGTGGCACCCAGTGCCATCCAGTGTCTTGACCTCCTCTGTGAGAAGGTGAAGCTGGGTCAGCCACTGTACAAAATAAAGTTCCTGAGCCTTGGTACTTGCGGGTGGCTGAGGTTTTGGTACTTGGTCTTGATCCCGAAGCATGGTGTGCCCTTTACTGGATATTCCTGGCTGCTTGGAGACCAGCTCATACCCACAGAGAAGTACCAGCAAGCTAAAGAAATGGTGGCCATGCACATACTGAATGAATTGGGTAAGTGCCTGCTGTTCAGCTCTAACAAAAGAAAATAAAGATAGGCTAAAATAAAACTCGGGTCAAATGGGCTTTTGGGATCTGGAGGAAAATAAAAAAATGTCATGACCCCAAAATGTAAAAAGTCCACATGGATTTGAATTTCAGTGAATTCACGACTAAATTCTGCAACAAAGTACTGTACAGTCCTGGCCAAAAGTTTTGAGACTAATACTAATTTTGGTTTTTACAGTTTGGTGCTTCAATGTTTTTTGTTTGTCCACCTCCTTTTTGAGGATTGACCACAGGTTTTCAATGGGATTGAGATATGGGGCATTTCCTGGCCATGGACCCAACATTTCAATGGGGCCTTCATCATAAAAAATAACTTTACCCCATTTCTCTGCAGATGTTTTTTCTTGGAGAGAAGTGGCTTCTTTGCTTCTCTTCTTGACACCAGGCCATACTCGAAAAGCCTTCGCCTCCCTGCATGCTAACCGTAAAGCATCCTGGGACCGATCATGTTGCTTCTCATCCAAGATTTTGACTAAGAGTACTGCCATGAAGAAAGAATGGGTTTAAAACATCCTCCAACAGCATCTTCTCCCAATGGTCCAGGAGCAATTTGGTGATGAACAATGCTTTTTCCAGCACGATGGAGCACCATGTCACAAGGCACAAGTGATGACTAAGTGGCTTGGTGAACAAAACACTTGAAATTTCGGGTCCATGGCCAGCAAACTCCTTTCAGTGGTGACATGGAAGTGAACCTCCAGTTACAGAATTGATTACACCATCTTTTTTTAGTCTATCCACATAGTGTAGCAGATTTTGCTTAATTCCAGCACAGATGGGCAGCGCTGCCTGCTGCTCCTATCCATGCAGAAGGAATTGCTGCTTCTCTACTAGGCTTTTGTCTCCATTGCCGGAGCCAGATCTGTAGGATGTACAGTAATGCCATTCTACAGCTGTGTCTGCAATACTGGAGCCGCTCGGATTTTTAGTGCATAGCTACAAGGAGTGCAACCAGTCATTGCTGCGATTTAGAAGCATGATATGTAATTAGAGAAAATATTTAGCATCACTCTTTTGTACTGTAACTTTATTTATTTTTTATTATACATAGAATTTAATACTGTGCTATGTGTATACTGTAATTTGCTTTTACCTAGATGTTTGCAAAAATAATCCTGTTATTTTTGTCTTCCAGGGTACATCTTTGACTAGTCACCTTTTTATACTGAAGATTTTGTCGTTTTTATGTTTTTATATCCACAGTTGTATTGAGTGCATTTGCCACTTTAATATGAATGTCCATGATTGTCTTCCATGTTATTTTATAGTAGTGCCGGTCACTGCATCGACGTTACACCCGTCACTCAGTGTCTAGTTCACCTCTGTCAGACTGGCTGGGTTGCAGATTATTAGAGCACCTTTATCGCACATTTTTTATTGTTGTGTTTTTTGCACTTTCATATTTTGTAATGTTTATCATGTAACCATGTTTTGCACAATGTGTGCACTTTCCTGCACACTACACAAGCCTTGTGTTTTTTTTTTTATATCTTTTTTGGCTTTTTGTTTAAGATATTTTAGAATTTATGAAAATAAGTGACTTGTAATTTTTTTTAAAAATTTTGCTAACCATTTGACTTGTCTCTTGCGTTTTTTTTATTACCCCTCCTTCAGTTTTAAAATTTTCCCTTCAATTCATTTGGGATTTTGTAAGGTATAATGTATACTGCATGATAGTCTATGACAGGGATGTGCAACATGCAGCCCTCTAAGCTGTTGCAAAACTCCCAGCATGCCCTAATAGCTGTAGGCTGGCCAGGTATGCTGGGAGTTGTAGTTCTGTTACAGCTGGAGGGCTGCAGGTTGGGCATCCCTGGTCTATATTACGGTTCTAGACAAATCTTAAAGGGGTATTTCCATCTCAGACATTGGGGGCATATCACTAGGATATGCCCTCAATATCTGATAGGTGCAGGTCCCACCTATTCTCACAATGGAGTCTGCAAAGTCCCAGAGGGTGCATGCGTGGCCGCCCTTCATTCATTGAAGAATGAAGAGCGCTCAATATAGCTGAGCACAAGCTCAACCATTTCGGTCAGCCCCATAGAAATGAATAGATCGGTGGTTGTGCTTGTGCAGTGTTCCTCCTATCCACTT
The DNA here is from genome assembly GCF_014858855.1 of Bufo gargarizans. Lineage (NCBI taxonomy): Eukaryota > Metazoa > Chordata > Amphibia > Anura > Bufonidae > Bufo > Bufo gargarizans. The sequence continues at coordinate 38,752 of NW_025334224.1, read as the reverse complement.
CAATGAGACTTCTGAAAATAGACAAGTGTGCCGCTCGACTATTTTCGGCGCTCCCATAGGAATTTGAAGAAGGTGGCTGCACATGTGCGGTGCGCCCTCCAGGACTTTGTGGGCTCTGTTCTAAGTATAGGTGATATGCCCCCAGTGTCTCAGCCCATCGCTAGGATAGGCCATCAATGTCAGGTTCAGGTCCCACCTCATGTACACTTTGAGGATTTTTTTCTGTGCGGATTTTCTAAATCTGCAGCATGTCAGTTATGTGCTTGTGGTTTTAACTTCGGATTTTTTTTTTTTAAATCAGATTGTTTTTATTGAGGTTTTTAAAGCATTTTATAAGACAAACAAAGTAGTCATCCCTCTGTCGCATCCTGGGCGCGAATAGCGTGCCGTATCTGCAAGTATAAATAAAACTGGGAGTGTGGGAGCTGAAATTCCCTTTGTAACTGAGCATATTCTTTCAGGGTATCCCCCCCTCATATAGTTGATGCATGCAGGTGAGTCCGTACCGTCCCCAGATCTGAACATCAGACACTTTGTGTAGCTCCATATACATAAGATTAGGCCAAATTGCAGTGAACCTGCTGTAACCCTGAACCCCAGCTATTGCTCTACCCTTCCACCAGACTTTATGAACCCCCCGAAACAGCGGGATGTCATTTTCCACCTTATCCAGTGATCCATCCTCCAGTGCTGTCATTAGATTCTTGCCCTTAACATAATGTCGCGCTATTCGTCCTGCTGTATTAATTCCATCCCCCATCCCCGTAATTGTTGAAGTTGGGCAGCTAAATAATAAATCCACGGATCCGGAACTCTGAGTCCTCCATCCGTTTTTGGTCTACACTGTGTGGCCAATTTAATACGTGGAACTCCCCCCTTCCAGATCAGGTCCCGGAAGATAGCATTAACCGTGACAAAAAATCGGGTAGGAACCCAGATAGGTGCATTATGTAGCATATATAGGAGCTGTGGCATCAAAATCTTTTTTATAAGTAACTCTTCCTAGTACTTAAAGTGGTAACTTGGTCCAAGTCTGCACCTTCTGCCGAAATCTCTAACAGAGGAGTCAAATTCAGCTTTTCATAGTCCACCACATCAATGGTGACCTGGACACCTAGATACTTAAAGGACCTGACCATTTGCAAGCCCTCTGTTGAACAGTGACCTTGCCCTTCAGCATCCGAAAGCGTCATAAGTACGGACTTGGACCAGTTAACACACAGACCCGATAGTCTACTAAACCCATTAATGATACTCATAGCTGCCGGAAGGGAGGAGCTCCGTCATCAAGGAATAAAAGCATATCATCAGCATAGAGGGCTACCTTTTCAGTTATCCCCCCATATCTAAAACCTTGAACCTCGCGCGCTTCCCTCAGTGCTGCTGCCAACGGCTCAATTGCTATTGCAAAAAGTAAGGGTGATAGGACACCCCTGCCTCGTTCCCCTGTGTAGCTGAAAGGAGTGAGAGAGCTCCATTAACTCTAATCCTAGCAGTGGGGGCTTTATATAAAAGCTTGATCCATTGGATAAAGACAGACCCAAAGCCCATCCTTCTGAGTACGGCCCACAGGTACCCCCATTCCACACTGTCAAACGCCTTGGCCGCGTCTAGCGACGCGACCGCCGCATTCAACCCATGGAATCGGCCCGCTTGAATATTTAAGAAAAGGCGTCTAATATTAACAGCTGTAGACCTATTGGGCATGAAGCCACCCTGATCCGTATGTATTAGTGTCGTGATCACAGCATTGAGCCTAATCGCTAACACTTTAGCTAATAGTTTCACATCGACCTGCAATAATGAAATAGGCCGATATGATTCAGCTAGCAGAGGGTCTTTGCCCGGTTTAGGGATGACGACGATAATAGCCTCATTCATGCTAAGAGGCAAACCCCCCTGACGCTGCGCCTCCTTGAACACTTCCAGCAATTGGGGGAGCAAAACAGGGGCAAATGTTTTAAATACTTCCGCAGGTAATCCATCACTCCCTGGGGCCTTAGTACTTGACATCTCGCTCAGGGCTAGTTCTAGCTCTGCAATTGTAATGGGTCCGTCTAAGACTGACACTTGATCAGCCCCTAACTTGGGGAGCTGTACCCCATCTAGAAAACCTACAATCTCTGACTCACCTGCATCTGTTTTGGACTCATAAAGGGACGCATAAAATTCATGCATTATTTCCACCACCCTATCCTGAGCAGTACAAACAGTCCCCTCAGTATCGCAAAGAGCAGCGACATATGCAGAGGGCTGTTGTGCTTTGGAGAGTAGTGACAGCAATCTACCCGTTCGTTCCCCTTCTTCATAGAATGATTGTTTCTGGAAGAAACGTTTGTTCTTCGCCCTGAGAAGAATCTATCATTAAGTTTACTTTGCGCTTCCTGCCACTGTTCTCTGTGTAACTCCGTGGGTTGCCTAACATACTGGGTTTCCGCATCCACCAATAAACGCTCTAAATTCTTAATTGTTATTCGAGACTCGTTCCGCTTTTTATTGACCTCCGCAATCAATACTCCCCTTAAAAACGCCTTCATGGTATCCCACACTATCAGTGAAGATGTTCCCGTGAGATTAATGGTAAAAAATTCTGTCAACGCCGCCCCAACGTTCGAAACCGTAGGTATCACTGACAACCAGAACGGATTAAACTTCCACAATGGCCTCCCATTACTCAAAGGGGGAAGGAAGTTAGCAGATACCAAAATGGGGGAGTGATCAGAAAGTCTCCTAGGTAAATATTCAATGTCACAGATACGGCACCCCATCGCTTCATTCCCCAGTGCTAGGTCTATTCTCGATAGTGTCTGATAAGTACTAGAACAGCAAGAATATTGCCGTACAGAGGGGTTGCGCAGCCTCCAGAAATCCAACAATGATGCTTCCTCCAGAAGTCTCCCAAATGGTGTAAGCTGCCCCCTCGATTGAACCTCAGAGGTCAGCAGCCTATCCCATTCAGTACAGATCACGTTATTAAAGTCCCCCAAAATCAGCGTAGGTACATCAGGATAGTCTGACAAAAAGGCTATCAGCTTCTTAAGGACAGTCGGGGAATATGGCGGTGGTATATATACCCCACAGAGTTTTCCATATAAGACATAGCCCCCATTCGGATCAATCCTCTTCTCTATGCAACTATAACTCAGCTGTCTATGTATCAAAATACTTACCCCCCTTGCATATAAGGAGTAAGTAGAATGAGAACACTGAGACGCCCATCTAGGAGATAGCAAGTGGGATTGCTCCGGAAGAAGGCGCGTCTCCTGTAGACAGCAGATTATAGGATGATGTACCTTTACTATTTCCATTAGTGCTTTCCTTTTGATGGCATCTTTGACCCCTCTAACGTTCCAACTCAGGAACTTCACTGGATTAGCCATAATCAAATATGAAAACCCGCACATGTATCGGATACTATAAATCACAGTCCCTCAGCATCTGTCCCCCCTGGATCGCTCCTACGGACCTCGGACCCCCCCCCTCCCTAACTCCCCCCTACCCGCCCCATCCCTGAGCAACCCCTCCCTCATTACTTAACTAACCCTGGAAGTCTCGCCTCCTGACAGACCCCACAAATACACCTTAATATTAAGGCCCGTGGGAAAACCTAAAATCTATCAGCAGAGCTGGCCTCCCAACCCCTTGTTACCCGGCGAAGTCCAAAGCTTCTGTATAACGCCAGGTACAGTCACAACTTGTCAAGTAACTGAAACGTATAAAACTGGGTGTCTTCCTGCACTAACCCCAATTATAGGTGAGACCAAATATATGCATGCATTGGTAGTAACGCTCATCAGCCTAATATTGCACATAATCAGCTGAACCTCTTACTGAACCATAAATGACATACAGAACGGATATCAACACTCAGCAATAGTTAACGCTGCATTGCTGCACAGAACATATTCACCCTCCAGAGGGTGCAATGTCCCTTCTTCCAGGTGGACCTCTCAATCGCCTTGATTCCCTTCCGCCCGGATCTGTCGCTCATGTCGGTCTAGCCATCTGGATGCCTCTTTCGGGTCTTCAAAGAAGCTTGTGGTTCCAAGAGCCACTATCCTGAGCTTCGCCGGATACAGCATTGAGTACGATGCTCCAAGCACCCGCAGTCGTCGCTTTACATCCAGGAAGCGGGCACGCCTTTTCTGGACCTCCATGGAGAAATCGGGGAAAAAAACGAGACTCTGCGACCATCTATAGAGAGATCAGGCAAATCCCTGGCCTTGCGTAGAATTGAATCTCTATCCTTGTAGTGTAGTACTTTCATCAGGACGGGTCTTGGTGGCGCCCCTGGTGGTAATGGTCGCGACGGAACTCTGTGTGCCTGTTCTATGGCAAATAAAGGAGATAGTACGCCCTCTCCAAGCTGATCTTTAATCCATTTTTCAAAGTATTCAGTGGGATTCGGGCCTTCTACCTTTTCAGGCACACCCACTAAGCGCACATTATTACGCCTCAGTCGATTTTCCATGTCGTCTTGTTTGGCAGAGATAATGTCCAGCCTGCGGGAGTGTTCTGCAGTTTCTCTTTTAAGTGGGTGCACCTCATCCTCCATATCTCCCATGCGGTCTTCCAGGGACGTTGTGCGATCAGCCAGCTTCCTGATATCATGTCTAACAATTGAGATGTCCTCCTTGATAGCCCCCACCTGGATGGTAAGTGATTTGCCCCACTTAGTAAGGGCCTGGAGAACGTTCTTTATAGTAGGCTCTTCCACATCCGAATACAGTGTGTCAGAATCCCCAGCTCCATCTTGGTCCTGGATGGCGGCGAACCTGTTAGGATGCTGATTCAAGCCCATCACCTCCTCAGATCCTTCCCCCTCGGACTCCCGCCCCACTCCAGTCAGGGAGGACTCACTGTGCACAGTGTCGGAGGCGCAGTTCTCTCTGAGAAGCTCCGGTGTATGAGCAAATTGGCTCAGCCGCTCTGCGACCTCCTGCTGCATATCTGCCACTCGATCCCTGCGCCGCGGTGTGGCACTCCCGGCGCCATCTTGTGAGGCCTTGCCGGCTCCTTTCCCGGACCCCCATTTGGACATGCCAGCCGCTGAAAAGTTTCTGTAAGTGGCGGAAAACGCTCCCGACAGTACTGCCGAGGTTCTGAGCGCTGCTTTCTCGGTTTAGCAGCGATAATCAGGATAAAAGTGCGGGGTAGTGCAGGAGCTCCGGAGTTCACGTCCGGTCACATGCCTGGCAGACCACGCCCCCTCAGAATTTTTAAAGAATAGAGATCTGAGGCAAAACCGCACCAAAAACCACTATTAAAAATGGCTTGTTTGGGTGCAGAAAGGCACAGAAATTACTGCGCATCTTCTGCATGTTAACCCTTACCCTTAGGCCTCTTTCACATGGAAAATACGCGATTTTTCCTCGTGAGTGCAAAGCGTTTTAATGCGTTTTGCACGCGCATGAGGAAAAATCGGCATGTTTGGTACCCAGACTTCAAAGAAGTTCGGGTTTGGGATTAGTGTTGTGTAAATGTTATTTTCCCTTATAACATGGTTATAAGGGAAAATGGCATTATTAATACAGAATGCTAAGTAAATTAGGGATAGAGGGGGTTGAAAATAAATAAACGCTCCTCATCTACTTGTTCGCGCTGCCCAGCTCGTCGTCTTTCTTCTTTGATGACCTGGGAGGAAAAGGACCTTTGGTGACGTCACTGCGCTCATTACATGGCATATCACCATGGTGATGGACCATGTGATGAACGCAATGACGTCACCAAAGGTCCTTTTCCTCCCAGGTAATCAAAGAAGAAGAAAGATGACGAGCCGGGTAGCGTGAACAAGTGGATAAGGCGAGTTTAATATTTATTTTTATTTTTTTTAACCCCTCCATCCCTAATTTACTTAGCATTCTGTATTAAGAATGCTATTATTTTCCATTATAACATGGTTATAAGGGAAATGGCAATCGGGTCCCCATCCCGATCGTCACCTAGCAACCATGCGTGAAAATCGCACTGCATCCACACATTTTCGGATGCTTGCGATTTTCACGCAGCCCCATTCACTTCCATGGGGCCTGCTTTGCGTGAAACGCACAATATAGAGCATGCTGCGATTTTCATGCAACGCACAAGTGATGCGTGAAAATCACCGCTCATGTGCACAGCCCCACAGAAATGAATGGGTCCGGATTCAGTGCGGCTGCAATGCGTTCACCTTGCCCGTGTGAAAGAGGCCTTACACTCCTCGCCCCATGCATGATCTGCCAGGCAGGAATTTGTATGGATGTATCGGGGAAGGATAGCTTTTGGCCAAAGAGGTCGTTCATCCAATAGCCATTGAAGGTGTAAATGATAGACATTTATCAAGACTGACATATCCATACACCAGTCTTGATCTCCCTATTGTGGGCGTGTGATTTATTAAGAGACAGATGCCCTCTGCCCGACTGTGTGCCAGACACTGTCAGGATGCCGCTGCACTCATCAGAGCTCTAGTGAGCAATGCAGGCTCCTGGCGGCTTTCAAAGGACAGCGCTGTACATCATATAGTGGTAGTACATGGTATTGCAGCTCAACACCATTGACTTGAATGGGACTGAGCTGCAACTAGGCCATGTGACCGATGTACGGTGATTTCACTGGCCTAGGAAGAGGCTGCGGCGCTCTTCTAATAGCTGATTGGCAGGGGTTCCAGGCGACGCACCCATGCAGATCTGATGCTGATGACCTATCCTAACCTGATGCACATCCAAAACTACCGTGTAGCACATGGATGTCAAACTCATGGCCCTCCAGATGTTGCAAAACTACAACTCCCATCATTCCCTGATAGCTGTAGTATGCCCAGGCATGATGGGAGTTGTAGTTTCGCAACAGCTGCAGGTTGCTGACCCCTGGTCTACATTTTAAACAGGATTAGTAAATCTTCCCAGTGTGTGATTTCGGTCCTTAATGGACATAAGAACTCTACGGAGTTTTAAAAGCCTCTAAGTTTAAAGTAGTTATCGGCTGATTAAACTCCAACTTCCCAACATGCAGTGTAACGAAAAATGCTTTATCATTATTGTCTCTGACCTGTGGCATTCACGTTAACCATCTGTAACTAATCACCTTTGCAGAAAAGCAGAGGTGCCAAATTAATTTAAATGGAATTGTCATGTACACCTCTCCGCCACTAGATGGCGCACAGAATCCACCAATGCCGCTGCGCTTTCTTAAAACTTCAGCTGTAAGGAGCTTGTGCTTGTATTTCTGCAGCTATCACACAGGATCCAGAAAAAAAGATTGTCACATTGACTTAGATTAACAAAACAGATAATCGTTGTGCAGTTAGTTTTAGTTTCATGCCTGCCAAGCATGCTTCTTCTGAATTACCAGGCTATGCTGAATGGCAAGGCTCAGGATGTGCGCGTGATGGCAAATCCCATCCCGGTGATTGGCAGACGCTGATTTAATTCCAAAGATTAAAAGTAGAAAAATCGGTATTAAAAGATATATACACAGCCGAGTCGCACTGGATATTTGCTGGTGCTCATAATAGAGTAAGGGCCCATGCACTCCCTCTCTGTGCTTCTGTGGGGTTCGTGACTCCGTTCCGCACTGGACCTTCCAGATTGAATGGTTTTGCGGCCCGAAATACGGCTTGGCTGGCGCATGAATCCTAAGGGGAGAGTTCACATCTCCATATTTTTTTGTACTTCTGATCCATCAGAAGAACAAAAAAATATATATTTGGATCCTGTAAAAATTTCAATAAACCAATCTTGTTGCACATTTGGCATCTGTTTGAGCAATTTCCGTCTGAGATTTTATTTTTTTTAATAAGATGGACTTTGACGGAAATGGATGCCAAATGTGCAAGAGGATCAGTAAAAATAACAGATCAGAAGGATGGAAAGCGAAACTGAGATATGTGAACTCTCCTTAACCACCATGTGCAGCACGGACAGCAGCTAAACGGGCTGGTGGTGACTCCATAAGGTCCTGGTAGTTTGTCACAGGTATCTGGAGTCATGCTGACTGCAGTGCATCCCCCAGCCGCTGGAGGGTGCGTGGACGAGGATTCATAGAGTGAACACGACCATTGAGGTGGTCCCACAGATGCTCAGTTGTGTGTAACTGGGGAATTAGGGGGCCAGGGTAGTACTTGGAAGTCTTGGCCATGTTCTTCCATGGACATTTCTAGGCATGTGACATGCCGCATCGTCTTTCTGAAGACTACAGCCTAACCCCAGGGAAGACAAACAGCATGTATGGGTGTACGTGATCTGCAAAGATGGATTCATACCCAAGTCAGTTGAGAGCGCCTTCCACATGGATGAGCAGGCCCAGAGAATGCCAGGAAAACATTCCCCAGACGATGACACTGCCACCACCAGCTTGTTCTTCCAGCAATAGTTGCAGGGTGCTTGTTCTCTGATGTTCCTTGCCTGACATGCCAATGTCCATCCATTTGATGAAGCAGAAACCGTGAATCACTGGAGAAGACAACCCTTTATCAATCAGCAGAGGTCCCATTCTGAAAATTGAAGCTGTTTCTGCCAATGACACTTTGTTAGAGATGCACTGACCATCCGTCTGCTTCAGTACCCCAATGCAGAGTAGGGCTAGCTGAACTGTTGTGCTCGCCGCGCCTTCATTTTCGCGCTGAGCTGCTCCTTTGTAGTCCGTCTTCGCACATCTTTGTAACTGACGTTCACCTCTCACATCAATGGCACGTGGTGAGCCAGTTTCCACGTCGCTTATTCACAATGGTCCCATTTGTCTACTCGCCATACGCTTTCACCACAGCAGCACAAGAACAGTTGTGCGCAGTTTCAGAAATCCCGTCAGTCTTGGCCCAAAAGCCAATAATCATCTGTTTTTGCAACTCTGGTAAATTGCCCTTTTTACCCATGACAGCAATGAGGTAAATGTGTGCAGACATGGTATCACACATCTTACATACCCACCAAGCCAGCTCACCACACGTGACTTCCTTCATGAACTACAAGCGGTGAAGGTCCTAGTAGTTGGACCTCAAACAATCATGAAGAGATACCATATCCCAGCAATATTCCATAACTTTAATATCCCTTTAACTCCTTCCTGGGATCTACTGTACATGTATGACAGATGTCACATATTTAAACATGACACTTGCTTAGACCTGTTTTACACAGCAGACACCCATTAGCAGCGTCTGTGATCGGAGACAACTCCCATCACTGACTTTTAACCCCTCAGATGCATTTGCAGCCACAATATGTGAGCGGTCATTTATGAGGAGCACTCCCAATAACCGAACAGCTCCCCTACGACACGATTGTGAGGCAGCCTGGGGTTGTCTGAAGGCTGCGAGGCCTGCCATAGTGAAGTTCCTTCTAAGTCCTGCCTTTGATAGGAATGTAGTGATTCACTGCAGTCTGTGGTCTAAGCAATCACACGATCATTTGTTAAAGTCCCCTATGGGGGAGCTAAAAATAGATGTAAAAAAAAGTTTCTAAAAAAACTAAAATATCTAAAATTCTAATTCCTATTTCCTCATTATACAAATAAAAAGAAACATAAAAAAATAAAGATCATTAGTATTGCTGCGTCCCAAAATGCCCGAACTATTAAAATATAAAAGTATGTATCCTGTATGGTAAATGATGAAATGAAAAAAAAAAATAATCAAAAAGCCTGATTGACAATATTTTGTTACCTTACCTCCCCAAAAAATTGAATCAAAAATTCATACACAACCCAGAATGGTGTCAATGAATAATACAGCTCACCCGCCAAAAAGTCCATAGATGTAAATATAAAAAAGGAGGTCAGAATATGCTGATGAAAAGAAAACCGTGGGCTGCCCGTGGTTGTATTGCGCCCCGCATACGGCGGGTCTGCAATACACAGGCACCGGGCGCGTGCATCACGGATTGCGGACCCATTCACTTCAATGGGTCCGCAATCCGGGAGATGCGGAACGGAGGCACTATGGAGTGCTTCCGTGGGTTTTCTGTCCGTGCCTCCGCACCGCAAAAAAGTAGTGCATGCACTATTTTTTTGGCGGTGCAGATAGATCACAGACCCATTCAGGTTAAACGGGTCTGGATTTGTCTGCGGCCGCCACACGGATGTTGCCCTGCATTGCGGACCCCAATGCACAGAACGGCCAGCACACGGTCGTGTGCATCAGCCCTAAAAATGTGGCATCGCTGTAATCATACTGACCCCCAGAATGAAGTGAACATGTTAGTTTCACCGCCTAGGGAACGCCATAGCATATGCAACCCATAAACAATGCTGGAATTGCATCCCCCCCCCCCAGCTTCTCACTGTATTATAAGCAATAATAAATGGCGTCATTAAAAAGTACAACTTGTACCGCAAATACCAAGCCCTCATATACAACTCTGTGAACGGAAAAATATGGCTCCTGGAAGGCAGGGAGGCACAAAAAAGTGAAGGGGTTAAGGAAATGTTCTGGTTTGGAGGCTAGCGGGGGATCATCATGGCTGACCTGTGCAGTTGTCCTTCATGCCCTGGTGTACAGACTGCAGTATTAGGTAACTGTTTGCAGTATTATTTGGACTTTATACCATATGACATTTGGGGGATGCATCAGCAGAAAGCGCTGCAAAGAGAACCATCCAAACCTACGGTCAGCCCTGAGGATAACGGCCCGTGCACGCGACCCTTGGATGTTTTGCAGTCCGTGTGCATTCTGCAGTCTGTGGAATGGAACTGCCGGCCCCCAATGGACCAGTCTTATCCTTGTCCGTAATGCAGACAACAATAGGACATGTTCTATTTTTTTCCGGAACGTCCATGTGGACTTACAGACACAGAATGCACATGTAGTCTCTTCCGTTTTTGAAGTGAATACGGGCCGCAAAGAAAATTGAACAATACATTTGTGTGTATTAGCCCTAATACATGGGGCCCTTGGCCCCTGCAGTGCACAGAGGAGTCGATGACCACACCTGGTATATATATATATATTTCCTCCAGGATCTGATCGCCACATTGATCGCTTTCTCTGTGATACCGAATTGGCAATCGAGACGCTGCCAGCGAGAATTCAGTATTCACCTTAATACAATACAATATTGTAATTGGCGCATTTTATCTAACAAGCGAACACTGCAAAATGTAGCGCAGGCAGCAGCTCGCCACTGGGACGGTCTGGTGCCTACAGTATAACGAGGAGCTTACACTAGAGTGCAGCAGGATATGGCTGATAATTACCGTATTTGCATTCTACAGTCCAGGAGAAATTCATGGGCTCAATGAAGCAAAGTCGTCGGTAAAGAGGTTGGCTGCGGTTGGCTGATCTCCGGCATTAATGGCATATCGCTGGGATGTGACTACAGTGTCAGACAGGTAAGAGTCCCACCTCTGGGACCCATTATTTTCTAGAGAAAAGGGCCTCCGAAATGAAGGAGAACGCACTGCGCATGCACAACGTAATCTCTGTTCATCGCTATGGGAGAATCGAAAAAATGGCCGAGCAAGCGCGCACGGCTATTTTCGGAAGTCCTATTGCTGTAAATCCAGAGAGTGCAGCTCAAGGACGGCCACCTCTTCAGTCACTTGTGTGGGACTGCACTATTTTTGTAACTCCCATGGCGGTGAATGGATTGTGGCTGCTCGTGCGTGACTGCTCCGTGGGATCCGCACCTATCTGCCATTAAAGGGGTTGGCCATTTTCTGAGAACATTTTAGAAATGGCTTCATCTGATGTATACTGCCTCCTCTTCTGTGAAGAAGGAGTCCACTCCCTCTCAACCACTTAGATGCTGCCATCACTATTGACCGCTGCATCTGCTGATCCAGCCCATTAGAGCAAGTGCTGGCTGTTATGTGAGAGCCAAGCCCCAGCTCTCCATAGCACAGCAGACCTGTTGAATGCTTAGACTAGGCTAAGGTTTTTGGGGGGGGATAGCCATCCTTACCCTGAAGTAGCACAGACCCTTAAGGGTCCATTCACACGTCTGTAAGTGTTTTGCAGATCCGCAAAACACGGACACCGGCAATGTGCTTTCCACATTTTGCGGACCGCACATCGCCGGGACTTTATAGAAAATTAGATTTCGGGAACGGAATTGCAGACCCGGAAGTGCGGGTCCGCAATTCCGTATCCGGGCAGCACATCATGCGGCCCCATAGAAATAAATGGGTCCGCAATTCCGTTCCGCAAAATGCCGAACAGAATTGTGGACGTGTGAATGGGGCCTTATTCAGCTGTTTGAGGAATGCTAAGTGGGGCTCATGCACACGACCGTATGTATTTTGTGGTCCGCAAAACACGGATACGCGGGAAAAAAATAAATAACTAAAACATTTACATCCGTTACATCCGTTTTTTTGCGGATCCTTTGCAAAAATGCCTGTCCTTGTCCGCTGAATGGACAAGAATAGGACATTGTTCTATTTTTTTGCGGAACAGACTTGCAGACATATGGATACGGAATGCACACGGAGTAATTTCAATGGCCCCATTGAAATGAATGACTCCGCAGACAGGCCGAAAAAGAAAACGGAACTGTCCCAGACAAAAAATACGTTCATGTGCATGAGCCCTAAAGCTGGCCATGTACTTTAAACAGCTGAGCGTCAGCCGGCTCTCCCGACCTGCGCAATACACATACACGCTGGGAGAGCGTTGTTGCCCCTTTGGATCAGATCTGAGTGGTCTGTCCTGAGAATATTCTGCCTCACAGAATCACTTGAAGTGGATATCGTTGTTTTATCTCCTGTTGCTTTTTGGTCCGATGTTCTGGGCTCATAGAAGAAATCCTCAGCTGTGATGAATATTAGGTCTGCAGGTTTTCAGACTCTGGAGCAGTCAGCGAGCTGGTAAGTGCACGAATCCAGCGTGTATTGCACTAGAGCAGGCACGCTCAACCTGTGGCCCTCCAGCTGTTGCAAAACTACAACTCCCAGCATGCCTGAACAGCCTACAGCTATCGGCCTACAGCAGGGCATTGTGGGAGTTGTAGTTTTACAACATCTAGAGGGGGGCGCAGGTTGAGCATGCCTGCACTAGAGTATCCACAAATAATCCGTGGCTTTTATATGCAAAATCTACATGTATAATAAACATAATTTAAATGAACGACACGAACAAAAGCCTGACCAAAAAAAGAGTATCTAAATGGACAACCCCTTTAAAGCAGCACTTCCATAAGAAAGAGGTTTTTCTATTGTTTTCTTCTTCATCTAGGCAGTACTATAGCATTAAAAATTAATAGAAACTATTGTACTTCTCTAGCAGTCAGCACATATGATCAGACCTCCTACAGCATAGAGATAGGTAATCCATAGTCAGTTTACAGCTGCTGTGAGGGCAATGTGTTTTGTGACGGGCAATCCTGCTGATAATAGTAGGTGTAGAATTGGAATGACAGCATGAACGCTCTGTTGTTCTCGTGATAGGCTTTGGCTGCATGCACACAACAGTGAAAAAAAACTCCATCTGTTAAAAACGGATAAACTGTCAGTTTTTAACTGACTTTTTCGCAGATGCCGTTTTGAAAAACGGACGCTAAAAAAGGTCCCATTCAGTTGTATGGTGGCAGTCCGTCAGTGAAAACGGACAGGATAGAACATGTTCTATTTTTTGACGTCCGTTATTCACTGGCCGCCAAAAAAAACTACCGCGTGAATTAACCCATTGTTCTTAAAGGGGTTCTTCAGGCTTTTAATATTGATGACCTATCCTCAGGACAGGTCATCAATATCAGATCGGTGGGGGTCCGACACCCGACACCCCCGGAGATCAGCTGTATGAGGATCCTGTCTCTCTTCCTGCTCGCTGCTCGTTTGCCATAGACAATGAATGAATAGAGAAATCAGAAACTAATAGAGAGACTTGAGGACCACGTGTAGGAGGCTGTGAGATTCGGTAAGTCCGAGCGCCGATCACGTGGTACCGCGGAGGACCGGAAAGAAGCTCCTGTCTCCAGAATAAAGCCACTGGTGACCAGACTACATACCCTCCTTTCTATCTCTTTATTTTGTGTTTGTAGATTTTTTTATACTTTTTGCTCAACATAAGGCCTTCTGCACACGACCTTTTTCAGTGTTTTGCAGTCCGTTTTTTACGGATCCGTTTTTTGTTTCTGTTCCCTTTTTCCGTATGGCATGTACAGTATACAGTAATTACATAGAAGAAATTGGGCTGGGCATAAAATTTTCAATAGATGGTTCTGCAAAAACGGAAAGGTTACGGAAGACATACGGAGTACATTCCACATGTGTTCCGTTTTTTTGCGGACCCATTGACTTGAATGGAGCCACGAAACGTGATTTGCGGGCAATAATAGGACATGTTCTATCTTTCAACGGAACAGAAATACGGAAGCGGAATGCATACGGAGTACATTCCATTTTTTTTTGCGGAACAATGGAGATGAATGGTTCTGTATACGGAACGCCAAAAAACGGCCCGTAAACGGAAGAAAAACCTAATAGTGGGGCGGCCATATTGCCCGAGCTGTTGTTAACAGCATTTAAAGATATGCTTTACAGCAGCAACAAGGGCACCATATTCTGGAGGGGACCTCGTTGACTTCTATGGGAGAGTTTTCTGGGCATGCTCTGTGACCTGTGCAGAGGTCAAGAGGGAGTAGATAAGCTGTGATATCGCCTATTGTGAATGGAGGATCTGTGTTATCTATATAAAGGGGATATCTGTCCTTTCAATCCTTCCTGTAATGATATGGAGATGACTACTGAAAAGTGATCTGTACAGACCAAGACCTGGCACCTATGGTTAAGCCTAGTGGCCAGTGTGAAAAATGTAAGTTTTTAAATAGATAGTAATATGTAAAATAAAAAATCACTAACATTAAAAAATAAATAAAAATATGTTGAACATAAAAAATTAGATTTAAACAATAGGTCATTTGCTGGTGAGATATTTCCTTTAAAGGGGTGCTTTTCTGGGGTGCCCCTAAGCACAATATAGGTGGGTGTTAAAGAGTCACTGTACTTTCACACAATATCAATTCATAGAGAATAGTGTAACTAACACATTTCTAAATCACTTTAAAAATTCTGCCTGCACCCACCTGAAAAAAAGCTATAAAGTCATGGCCACTAGGGGTCTCACTTCCTCCTAATTTGTAGACCACTGCCTGTTGTCAGGCAGGATCTGTGCCTAGTATCAGAGACTCAGAAGATGGTTTACAGGAACTGGCGGTGTGTCAGAGCTAGCTGAGATCCTGATAGAAGAACTCCTTCTACACAGCTTTTGAAGATTATAGGATCCTCCTGTGTGTCTACAAGTTTGATCTCCCCCTCCTTACCTGTTCTGTGAGCTCCGGAGCTGAAAGCAAACATAGTGGGAAGTAAGGGAAAGTATGTCACAGCAGTACAGTGCTAGCAGACTTCTCAGAAGAGAGATGCCTCCTGCTTCTGAGTGAAATGCATCTAGCTGTGCGGCAGAAATAATATGGCTGAAAAAGACTTTAGGGAAGCCCAAAAAACACCTGTTCCTTCTCAGTTATAATTGTACAAAGAAGTTCAGCCATTATGCAAACTTTTTTTCAGAAATCAGGTATGCTTTGAATTTCGGGAAATTCGGGATCGAAATGTTAGTAAATCTGCTGGTTTGTAGTTTTTATCCTGTACTGTTCTTTGGTTTCATTTTGTAGTCTTCCTGTTTTCTTTTTAGCACTAGACATTTTCTCGGAAGGAAAGGTCAAAGTAAGCAGAAAAAAACTTTAGCTTTGAGTCACGTGCCCATCGACTGTAATGTATTTTCTCTGAATCCCGGGAAGCTGCGGCCTGTTTGCAGATCATTTCTCCTGTGATGATAGCTTCTCAAAAGATCTTTGGGTGACTTATGACCTTTATGCAACAGATGACAGGGCCATTACACTAAAGAGATATTTCCTGGGCATTTTACCTGTTCTTTTGAAATAGTTTCCTTTTATTTATGTCCTGTGAGTTATAGCGCGGCACAATTATGCATGCCTTGTGCTGATCCTCTCCGTGCAATGATCATATTTAGCTAAATATCTGAGATGCATCTGCAGCAGCAGGAAGAATGTGATTAAATTCTTCAATGTTGAAAGATCCTGAAATTATTTTCTTTACGATGAACTGCGAGGGGAAAAAAAAAATATCTCCCAGCCACAGAGCTTTATGTTTTTTATTCCGAGAGACATATTCTCCTGCAGAAATGCCATAAAGGTCTCAGAAACCAGTTTATTTCCTTTAGAGGAAGCAACAGAATTCTAAAGAAATTCAGATTTAGAAGCCTGGTTTATATGAAAAGCAAATTTCAGATGAAAGTATTAAAATCAACGAAAAAGTAAATGTATAAATCTTAACGGGGTTTTCTGGGAGAAGAATATTGACCTGTCCTCATAGGTCTTTAATATCTGATCGGTGGGTGTCCAATCCCGGCACCCCCGCGATCAGCTGTTTAAAGATACCACAACGCTCCCACCATTGACATCATGTTCATTGGTCACATGTCCCATTCAAGTGAATGGGCCTGGGCTGCAATACCACACATGGCCACTGTACAATGTATGGCGCTGTGCTTGGTAGGCTGTGAGGAGGCTGCAGCACTCACTGGAGTGCCGTTCCCTCTTCAAACAGGGGGTGCCTGGATATTGATGACTTATCCTGAGAATGGGTCATTAATATTCTACTCCCAGAAAACCCTGTTAACATTGATACATTTACCCTTTCATTGATTTTAATACTTTGAACTGGAATTTGGCTTTCATATAAACCAAGCTTCTGAGTCTAAATTTCTTTAGGATTCAGCTGCTTCCTCCAAAGGAAATCCTGACATCATTAATATTCTGCAGGTAATGCAAGTATATGAAATAGTTTATATTCTATTCACATGCAAGAAAAAAAAAAAGTCTCCATGTTTCCATCCTGTAGGTAGCACTTCCTGTTCCTGAATCCAACCAAACCCATGATGCACTTCTCCTTCCTCTGCCACAGCTCCTGCACCGCCCCTAACAACGCCCAGCTAGTTAATAGCTCCTCCCACTCAGCTAGTTACATAGACACGCCCCTATCACTGCCCCTAACGCCCATCTAGTTTATAGCTCCTTCCATTCAGCTAGTTACATAGACGCACTCCTATCACTGCCCCGCCCATGGACATTACATCACAGGAAATAAGAAATAGCTGCATGGACACAGCCCAGAACGGAAGAGAAAAAGTTGAGAATATTAATAAGATACTGTAAAATGACCTGCCTTTTTAAAAATTAAATGCATTTTAATTATTAAAATAAGTAATAAATAAATTTGGTATTCCTATAACATGTGCTATAGATGTATGCACTTATTTTAGATTAGTGATGAAAAACAGCATAAAAAGGATGGTGTTTAATTTTACTTTTCCTGCCTACATTAAAATAAAAAATTAAACTTATACTTAACCCAAAATGATAACTTATAGCCTGAAGGGGTTAACATCCGGCTGAGCTAGAAATATAGAAAGTCTGAAGGTGACCAAACCATTACATTTCTGATTTCATAGAAATGTCGCTGAACAGATTTAGTGAGCTGAGCCGAGTTCATTAAAAGTTCCACCGACTCCTTCCCTTCTCTAAAAGTGTCACAGGACTGGATGATTTGTAAGAAGAAATGGTGTCAATTAGGACATTGCTCTAACAGTAAGATTTTATTTTATGTGTCACATTAATGGTGCTGTGTTATACTTTGGTTTATTGTTCCAAAAATCTCTAATAAAAATCAGTTTTCTTAACAGAGTTTTAAAAATGTATATAAAGCACAATTAAGGTATATTGTAAATGTAGTATAGTGTGCATATAGCTATAAAATGAAGCTTAAAGGGATTGTCCAGGACTAGAGAAAGATGGCTGTTTTCTTCCAAAAACAGCACCACAGCTGTTCCCAGGTTGTGTGTGGTATTACAGCTCAGCCTCGTTCAGTTCAGTGGAGCTGATCGGCAATATCAGGCACAACCCATGGACCGGTGTGGGGCTGTTTTTGGAAGAAATCAGCCATGTTTTTCTAATTCTGATCAAGGGTCCTTTATGCAACCCTTTTATGTTGTTACAATGCATGAAATGAAAAATTAAGTGTCATTACAAAGATCCTTTATTAAAAGTCTTGCGTCTACAGCTCCTGTGTAGGCCTATGTGTGTCCATTCATAGTAACAGTCTACAAACAAAGGCCTCATGCACACGGCCGTTGTTTTGGTCCTCATCCGAGCTGCAGTTTTGCAGACCCATTCATTTCAATGGGGCCGCAAAAGATGCGGACAGCACTCCGTGTGCTGTCCGCATCCGTTTCTCCGTTCCGTGGTCTGCAAACAAAATATAACCTGTCCTATTCTTGTCCGGACTTTGCAGTCAAGACTAGGCAGTTATATTAAAGGCTGTCCGTGCCATTCAGAAAATTGCGGAATCCATGTTTTGCGGATCCGCGGTTTGCAGACCGCAAAACACACAACGGTCGTGTGCATGAGGCCAAACCCTGTTTAGTCTGAACCTGCAGTGATGCTCCTTTCCATCCGTCCCCTGCATCTTACTTAGCTACCAAATGAATGTCAGTAAAAAAATAGGGGACAGATAGGACTAAACGATCAGACCACATAGTTTGTAGTCTGTTACCATGGAGACACATAGGTCTGTAAAGAAACTGTAGATAAAGAAAGCTAAATAATTAAATTTGCCAGTCTTTCTGCCTTTTCATTTTGGATGCAATGGTAATAAATATGGACCTTTCCTTTAAAACCATTGTTTAACCCATTAGCAACTGCCCATAATTGATTTTATGGGCTTTTCACTGGCACAATCGCCTTTTCAAGGCTTGTCTAGTGACAGATGGGCATCTGCTCCAATCCTGCCCATTTACCCCCTCAGTTGCCACTGTCACCAGCAACCGCAGCATCTGGATGGTTTCAGATGGAGCGGCTCTTGTTGTCACCCATTGACACCTAACATAAGTGATCGTGGAGTGCTGATACCTTTACATGATAGCCGGGGGTCTACTGAAAGACCCTAGGTCTGCCGACAGTGTATGCCTATTAGACATGGCCTAATAGATTGCCTGTCAGTTTTGCCTGTTTTTTGCTTACACATCACTAAAATGGAATAAAAATCAATCAAAATGCCTTATAGCCCCCAAAATGGTACCTGTGGTACCTGCAAGTTGTGCCGCAAAAATCAAGTCCTCACTCAGTAATGACGAAAGGGAAAAAAAAATACAGTAATGGGTGTTGGGATGCGGCAGTGGAATATATATATTTTTTTCTGCAAAAGTTGTAAAGGGTAAAACAAACTATACAGGGAGTGCAGAATTATTAGGCAAGTTGTTTTTTTGAGGATTAATTTTATTATTGAACAACAACCATGTTCTCAATGAACCCAAAAAACTCATTAATATCAAAGCTGAATATTTTTGGAAGTAGTTTTTAGTTTGTTTTTAGTTTTAGCTATTTTAGGGGGATATCTGTGTGTGCAGGTGACTATTACTGTGCATAATTATTAGGCAACTTAACAAAAAACAAATATATACCCATTTCAATTATTTATTTTTACCAGTGAAACCAATATAACATCTCAACATTCACAAATATACATTTCTGACATTCAAAAACAAAACAAAACAAATCAGTGACCAATATAGCCACCTTTCTTTGCAAGGACACTCAAAAGCCTGCCATCCATGGATTCTGTCAGTGTTTTGATCTGTTCACCATCAACATTGCGTGCAGCAGCAACCACAGCCTCCCAGACACTGTTCAGAGAGGTGTACTGTTTTCCCTCCTTGTAAATCTCACATTTGATGATGGACCACAGGTTCTCAATGAGGTTCAGATCAGGTGAACAAGGAGGCCATGTCATTAGATTTTCTTCTTTTATACCCTTACTTGCCAGCCACGCTGTGGAGTACTTGGACGCGTGTGATGGAGCATTGTCCTGCATGAAAATCATGTTTTTCTTGAAGGATGCAGACTTCTTCCTGTACCACTGCTTGAAGATGGTGTCTTCCAGAAACTGGCAGTAGGACTGGGAGTTGAGCTTGACTCCATCCTCAACCCGAAAAGGCCCCACAAGCTCATCTTTGATGATACCAGCCCAAACCAGTACTCCACCTCCACCTTGCTGGCGTCTGAGTCGGACTGGAGCTCTCTGCCCTTTACCAATCCAGCCACGGGCCCATTCATCTGGCCAATCAAGACTCACTCTCAATTCATCAGTCCATAAAACCTTAGAAAAATCAGTCTTGAGATATTTCTTGGCCCAGTCTTGACGTTTCAGCTTGTGTGTCTTGTTCAGTGGTGGTCGTCTTTCAGCCTTTCTTACCTTGGCCATGTCTCTGAGTATTGCACACCTTGTGCTTTTGGGCACTCCAGTGATGTTGCAGCTCTGAAATATGGCCAAACTGGTGGCAAGTGGCATCTTGGCAGCTGCACGCTTGACTTTTCTCATTTCATGGGCAGTTATTTTACGCCTTGGTTTTTCCACACGCTTCTTGCGACCCTGTTGACTATTTTGAATGAAACGCTTGATTGTTCGATGATCACGCTTCAGAAGCTTTGCAATTTTAAGAGTGCTGCATCCCTCTGCAAGATATCTCACTATTTTTGACTTTTCTGAGCCAAAGGAAAGGAAGTTGCCTAATAATTATGCACACCTGATATAGGGTGTTGATGTCATTAGACCACACCCCTTCTCATTAAAGAGATGCACATCACCTAATATGCTTAATTGGTAGTAGGCTTTCGAGCCTATACAGCTTGGAGTAAGACAACATGCATAAAGAGGATGATGTGGTCAAAATACTCATTTGCCTAATAATTCTGCACTCCCTGTATACAGTATATTTGGTATTGCTGTAATCATATTGAAGAAGAGAATGAAGTAAATGCTATTTTTGCCGCAAAGTGAATGCTGTTTATTTCCCCCAGAAACAGTTAATAAAAGTTACTAAAATTTTGAATACATATTTTGTAATATACTTTATTAATGCTTTTTGTAATTTTAATACACTTTTTCCTGCCTAAAGCGCACCTTTCCCTTTGCGCTTAAAATCGACTTCTCTGTGCACCGCTGACGTCTCAGCGGTGTACGGAGAACACATTTTCTCAATGGGGCCGCAGCGCAGTGAGTACGGACAGGAGCGCACACTGCTGCTCCTGCCTGTGCCCCCCCCCCGGAGGTTTACTAAATCCTGGCACAGCACACGGGTACCCTGTAACCATGTACTATGTCAGGATTAGCTGAGCGGAGCAGCTCCTGTCTGTGCCTGCAGGGCCGGTGCAAGGATTTTTGCCGCCCTAGGCAAGATAAAAATTGCCACCCCCCCCTTATCAGATGATCTGCCCATATCATGACATCACATATGTTCCACCCCTTTCTCAGCATTTAAATTAAAAGAGAGTTATATGTTGCAATAAAGCCCTCTATTAAGAATGGCGGAGAATAACTACCATAACTTAAGCCATAGCTAAAGAAACAAGCCTGGGGCGAAAAATAATAAGGGCCCCCCCCATGACACTTGATGACTGTTACAGAAGAAACTGTATATTGTGTGGCACAGTGTAGAGGTATACTGTATATTGTGGGGCCAGGGGCGTAGCTAAAGGCTCATGGGCCCCGGTACAAGAGTTCAGCTTGGGCCCCCCTTCCCTCAGTGCTTTGTGGCCAGGGGCCGGGAAGCACATAGCCTTTATGCTGCCTGAGGCAAAAATTGAAACGGCACCTCCCTCCCCACCATGCCAAATTCCTGACCTAACCCCTTTTATCCGGCCGGCAACTTGACCAGTATCAGTGGCGTAGCGTGGGTTGCCTGCACCCGGGGTAAGCCAAAAATGGTGCCCCCCCTACCCCGGGCACGCCCCTTTTAACAAATACTGTAGTAGATCACTAGCAGTCCTATGTAACACAGTGATAACTCTCTGAGTACCGATAATGTTGTAGATGGGTGTGAGGCCCCAGAATTCAGAACACGCACAGTGTGACCTGAAGTCTGGGGCCGGGCTGAGGCAGTATGGGCCAAATTCTATATACCCCTTACCCTACCGAGAAACAGATATGTGCATGGATAATATTATTACAGGAGAATGCCGCACCATACCTGTTACATCCAGTGACTTCTCCTGTGATGTAGACTCTCCTCGACGTCTTCATTCAGAGATAAGACCGCCATGATAACTTCTTTCAACCGCTTCTCGTCTCTGCAGAGTTTCACAGAAAAAAATTTAGGTTCCTCATTTTACTCTCATCCTCTCCTTCCTGGTGTCTCAACAACTCATCCTGCTGCCCCCCAATACTGGGCTAGAGCCAGACAGATAGTCCCCCATTCCCCATAATATTATTCCCCCTGTATATTATAATGGCCCCCATTTTATTATTAATATAATGGCCCCCTCTTTGTTATTAATATAATGGCCCCCACTTTATTATTAATATAATGGCCCCCTCTTTATTATTAATATAATGGCCCCCTCTTTATTATTCATATAATGGCCCCTCTTTATTATTAATATAATGGCCCCTCTTTATTATTAATATAATGGCCCCCTCTTTATTATTAATATAATGGCCCCCTCTTTATTATTAATATAATGGCCCCCTCTTTATTATTAATATAATGGCCCCTCTTTATTATTAATATAATGGCCCCTCTTTATTATTAATATAATGGCCCCCTCTTTATTATTAATATAATGGCCCCCTCTTTATTATTCATATAATGGCCCCTCTTTATTATTAATATAATGGCCCCTCTTTATTATTAATGTAATGGCCCCCACTTTATTATTAATATAATGGCCCCCTCTTTATTATTAATATAATGGCCCCCTCTTTAATAACAAAGAGGGGGCCATTACATTAATAATAAAGAGGGGGCCATTATATTAATAATAAAGTGGGGGCCATTACATAGTGGAGTACCGCTTAAAAAAGCTGCTCTTATTCTGTGGGCAAAATAGATGTGTTTCCCTGTGTGTGGCCACCTTAAATATTGTCATCAACCCCATCCATAACTCTTGTTTGGCTAAAAGAATCTAAACATTGGGTCAGGATGAGGGGAAGGTGGAGTAGACACCTGCTTAGGAGAAATAATTAATACTTACCTCTCTCTCCTTCACAGCTTGTGGCATCCTGGTACAGGCGGTCACCAATGCCTCGCTCACTGTGCCTTCCCGCGCCGCGTCATCGCATCATCTCGCGAGATCCGCCGCAGGAGGTCACAGTGAGGTATGTGACTAAGTCCTGCGTCGCACCTCAACTGAAGCCGCTCCCCCGGCCCCTCCTCACTTCGCCTGCCCAGCTGCCCTGCACAGTGCGCGTCACACAGGGCCTCTCCTCTCGGCCTCCGCTCCGCCCCCTGTAAATCTTATTTTAGTTATTCAGCTGCGGCTGCGTTCTCCTGGCTTGAGGGGGCCCTGTGGGCCCCCCTGACTCAGGGGCCCGGTCGCAATTGCGACGCTGGGACCCCTATAGCTACGCCACTGTGTGGGGCACAGTGTAGCGGTATACTGTATATTGTGTGGCACAGTGTAGAGGTATACTGTATATTGTGGAGCACAGTGTAGAGGTATACTGTATATTGTGGGGCACAGTGTAGAGGTATAATGTACATTGTGTGGCACAGTGTAGAGGTATACTGTATATTGTGTGGCACAGTGTAGAGGTATACTGTATATTGTGGGGCACAGTGTAGCGGTATACTGTACATTGTGTGGCACAGTGTAGAGGTATAATGTATATTGTGTGGCACAGTGTAGAGGTATAATGTACATTGTGTGGCACAGTGTAGAGGTATACTGTATATTGTGGGGCACAGTGTAGAGGTATACTGTATATTGTGGGGCACAGTGTAGAGGTGTACTGTATATTGTGTGGCACAGTGTAGAGGTATACTGTATATTGTGGGGCACAGTGTAGAGGTATACTGTATATTGTGGGGCACAGTGTAGAGGTATACTGTATATTGTGGGGCACAGTGTAGAGGTATACTGTATATTGTGGGGCACAGTGTAGCGGTATACTGTATATTGTGTGGCACAGTGTAGAGGTATACTGTATATTGTGTGGCACAGTGTAGAGGTATACTGTATATTGTGTGGCACAGTGTAGAGGTATACTGTATATTGTGTGGCACAGTGTAGAGGTATACTGTATATTGTGTGGCACAGTGTAGAGGTATACTGTATATTGTGTGGCACAGTGTAGAGGTATACTGTATATTGTGGGGCACAGTGTAGAGGTATACTGTATATTGTGGGGCACAGTGTAGAGGTATACTGTATATTGTGGGGCACAGTGTAGAGGTATACTGTATATTGTGGGGCACAGTGTAGAGGTATACTGTACATTGTGTGGCACAGTATAGAGGTATACTGTACATTGTGTGGCACAGTGTAGAGGTATACTGTATATTGTGTGGCACAGTGTAGCGGTATACTGTATATTGTGTGGCACAGTGTAGCGGTATACTGTATATTGTGTGGCACAGTGTAGAGGTATACTGTATATTGTGTGGCACAGTGTAGAGGTATACTGTATATTGTGTGGCACAGTGTAGAGGTATACTGTATATTGTGGGGCACAGTGTAGCGGTATACTGTATATTGTGGGGCACAGTGTAGAGGTATACTGTATATTGTGGGGCACAGTGTAGAGGTATACTGTATATTGTGTGGCACAGTGTAGAGGTATACTGTATATTGTGGGGCACAGTGTAGAGGTATACTGTATATTGTGTGGCACAGTGTAGAGGTGTACTGTATATTGTGTGGCACAGTGTAGAGGTATACTGTATATTGTTGTGGCACAGTGTAGAGGTATACTGTATATTGTGTGGCACAGTGTAGAGGTATACTGTATATTGTGTGGCACAGTGTAGAGGTATACTGTATATTGTGTGGCACAGTGTAGAGGTATACTGTATATTGTGTGGCACAGTGTAGAGGTATACTGTATATTGTGTGGCACAGTGTAGAGGTATACTGTATATTGTGGGGCACAGTGTAGAGGTATACTGTATATTGTGTGGCACAGTGTAGAGGTATACTGTATATTGTGTGGCACAGTGTAGAGGTATACTGTATATTGTGTGGCACAGTGTAGAGGTATACTGTATATTGTGTGGCACAGTGTAGAGGTATACTGTATATTGTGTGGCACAGTGTAGAGGTATACTGTATATTGTGTGGCACAGTGTAGAGGTATACTGTATATTGTGGGGCACAGTGTAGAGGTATACTGTATATTGTGGGGCACAGTGTAGAGGTATACTGTATATTGTGGGGCACAGTGTAGAGGTATACTGTATATTGTGGGGCACAGTGTAGAGGTATACTGTACATTGTGTGGCACAGGTATAGAGGTATACTGTACATTGTGTGGCACAGTGTAGAGGTATACTGTATATTGTATGGCACAGTGTAGCGGTATACTGTATATTGTGTGGCACAGTGTAGCGGTATACTGTATATTGTGTGGCACAGTGTAGAGGTATACTGTATATTGTGTGGCACAGTGTAGAGGTATACTGTATATTGTGTGGCACAGTGTAGAGGTATACTGTATATTGTGGGGCACAGTGTAGCGGTATACTGTATATTGTGGGGCACAGTGTAGAGGTATACTGTATATTGTGTGGCACAGTGTAGAGGTATACTGTATATTGTGGGGCACAGTGTAGAGGTATACTGTATATTGTGGGGCACAGTGTAGAGGTGTACTGTATATTGTGTGGCACAGTGTAGAGGTGTACTGTATATTGTGTGGCACAGTGTAGAGGTATACTGTATATTGTGTGGCAAAGTGTTGAGGTATACTGTATATTGTGTGGCACAGTGTAGAGGTATACTGTATATTGTGTGGCACAGTGTAGAGGTATACTGTATATTGTGTGGCACAGTGTAGAGGTATACTGTATATTGTGTGGCACAGTGTAGAGGTATACTGTATATTGTGTGGCACAGTATAGAGGTATACTGTACATTGTGTGGCACAGTGTAGAGGTAGACTGTATATTGTGTGGCACAGTGTAGAGGTATACTGTATATTGTGTGGCACAGTGTAGAGGTATACTGTATAATGTGGGGCACAGTGTAGCGGTGTACTGTATATTGTGTGGCACAGTGTAGAGGTATATTGTATATTGTGTGGCACAGTGTAGAGGTATACTGTATATTGTGTGGCACAGTGTAGAGGTATACTGTATATTGTGGGGCACAGTGTAGAGGTATACTGTATATTGTGGGGCACAGTGTAGCGGTATACTGTATATTGTGTGGCACAGTGTAGCAGTATACTGTATATTGTGTGGCACAGTGTAGAGGTATACTGTATATTGTGTGGCACAGTGTAGCGGTATACTGTATATTGTGTGGCACAGTGTAGCGGTATACTGTATATTGTGGGGCACAGTGTAGAGGTATACTGTATAATGTGGGGCACAGTGTAGCGGTGTACTGTATATTGTGTGGCACAGTGTAGAGGTATACTGTATATTGTGTGGCACAGTGTAGCGGTATACTGTATATTGTGGGGCACAGTGTAGGCTATATGTGTATAACATAAACATATTCCACATGAAAACTTACAGTTAGGGTCCATTCACACGTCCTGTTTTTTTTCATCCTGAAAAACGGTCCGTTTTTTGCGGATCCGTTGTTCCTGAAAATGTTTCCGTATGTCATCCGTTTTTTGCGGATCCGCAAAAAACGGGAACATGTATACATTTCAATAATCAAATAAAGTTGTTTGGATTTCTTTGAAAAAAAATTGAAAAAAAAATAAAAAATAAAAATTTGTTATGTGTTTCCAGGAACGGAATCCGCAAAAAACGGATGACATACGGAATGACATCCGAATGTCATCCGTTTTTTGCGGATCCATTGACTTTGTATTGTACCAGGATCCGATTTTTCAGGACAAGAATAGGACATGTTTTATATTTAAACGGACATGCGGAACGGAACAACGGAAACGGACAGCACACATTGTGCTGTCCGATTTTTTCCAGGACCCATTGAAAATGAATGGGTCCAGATCTGGTCCTGATCTGTTCCTGAAAAAACGGAACAGATCAGGAAAGAAAAAACGGACGTGTGAATGGACCCTTACTTGGCTTGGCCCTTGGGGATCTCGGACACCACTTCCACACTTTGGCCGGGGGCTCGGCGGAGCTGATAATGTGTTTTATCCTAATGAGAAAGATTTCATAATAAGGATTTGGAGAAGGGGCAGAGGGATAGCAGAGCAGAGAGAGGCTGGTGCTGCTACTAGGGGGTCATACCATGGGGGAGTAATAAAGCCCACCATAATGCCCCCCAGTAGAAATAATTCTCCTTATAATGTGACAGTGCAAAAAATACCCCCTTGTAATGCCCCCAGTTGAGCTAATGTCCCCATAGTGCCCCCATAATGTGCCAGTATAAAATACCCCTATATAGTGCCCCCAGTAAATGCCCCCATAGGGCTTCTCTCCCCCCTCCCTCTCAGTGCCCCCCATAATAAATTCATTTTTATTTATAAAAAAAATACCAAATTTACTAAAAAAAAATTAAAAATGGCAAATCTCCAAGTTTTAATTTCTCTACTTCTATAATACATAGTAATACCTACAAAACATAGTTATTACTTTACATTCCCCATATGTCTACTTCATGTTTGGATCAATTTGGGAATGATATTTTATTTTTGGGGGATGTTACAAGGCTTAGAAGTTTAGAAGAAAATCTTGAAATTTTTCAGAAATTTTCAGAAACCCACTTTTTAGGGACCAGTTCAGGTCTGAAGTCACTTTGTGAGGCTTACATAATAGAAATCACCCAAAAATGGTATTCAAGGTATTCAAAACTGATTTTACAAACGTCGTTAACCCTTTAGGTGTTCCACAAGAGTTAATGCAAATGGTGCTAAAATTTCAGAATTTAGATTTTTGGGCAAATTTTTGAAACCCAAAAAAACATGTTTTAGTATCTCCATAGTCTGAGAGCCATAGTTTTTTCAGTTTTTGGGTGATTACCTTAAGTAGGGTCTAATTTTTTGTGGGATGAGATGACGGTTTGATTAGCACTACTTTGGGGTGCATATGACTTTTTGATCGCTTGCCATTACACTTTTTGTGACGTAAGATGACAAAAATAGCTTTTTTTACACCGTTTTTATTTTTATTTTTTTACGGTGTTCATCTGAGGGGTTAGGTCATGTAATATTTTTATAGAGCCAGTCGATATGGACGCGGCGATACCTAATATGTATACTTTTTTTTTATTTATGTAAGTTTTACACAATGATTTCATTTTTGAAACAAAAAAAAATCATGTTTTAGTGTTTCCATAGTCTAAGAGCCATCGTTTTTTCAGTTTTTGGGCGATTATCTTGGGTAGGGTATGATTTTTGCGGGATGAGATGACGGTTTGATTGGTACTATTTTGGCGTACATTTGGACTTTTTTGATCACTTTTATCACCTTTTTTGGGAAGTAAGGTGGGCAAAATTTCAATTTCCTCATAGTTTATATTTTTTTATTTTTATGGCGTTCACCGTGCGGGGAAAGTAACATGACCGTTTTATAGATCAGGTCGTTATGGACGCGGCGATAGCTAATATGTGTAGTGTATTTTTTTATTTATTTTTCATTCAATGATAAATGTTTTTTTTATCTTTACTTTTTTTTTAGCTTTTTTTTTGACCCAGACCCACTTGGTTCTTGAAGATCCAGTGGGTCTGATGTCTGTATAATACAGTACAGTACACTATATAGTGTATTGTACTGTATTTTACTTACACTTTGTCTGAACAGATCTATGCCTTTCGCACAGATCTGTTCAGCACCATGGACAGCAGGATGCCTGAGGCGTCCTGTTGCCATGGGAACCTTCCCCGTCTGCCACAACTGAGCAGACGGGGAAGGGGAAGGAGGGGGGCTCCCTCCCTCTGTGACACCATCCTGTCTGGGGGCTGCAAAGGCACAGCAGCCCCCGATGGGAGAGGGAGGGAGCTCCATGACTGTTAACCCTTTCCATACAGCGGTCCATATGGACCGTGGTATGGAAAGTGTTAAACGGCTGACATCACAGCACAGATGTCAGCCATTTATACCAGAGTGTCAGCAATGTGCTGACACTCTGGTATACCCACTGGACACCAATGAATATTCAAGAGGAGGCGGGCAGGGGATCGCGATCCCACCTACCGCACCGCCCGCACCGCTTGCAACCCCCCCTGCACCACACGCCGGCGTAAAATCATTCAGGGGTGCAGGGGGGGTGAAAAAATCTTTATTTTAGGCATTTTAAAGTTTCTGATCCCCGCGGTCAGAGACCGCGGGGATCAGAAACTGCAGAAAGCGCTGCAAACCGCAGGTCAATTCAGACCTGCGGTTTGCTGCGATCGCCGATACGGGGGGGGGGGGGTCATATGACCCCCCCCCCGGCGTTGTGACAGGATGCCCGCTGAATGATTTCAGCGGGCATCCTGTTCCTATTAACCCCCGCAGCGCAGCAATCGCGTTTTAAACTCATGACGTACCGGTACGTCATGCGTCCCTAAGGGGTTAAGGGAGCAGTGGAAAGGGACAGAGGACATTAATGAAAGCTGTTATTATAAGGTAATTACAGATCTTTTGACAATCATTGACAGAATAACCCAGGTATACATGTCTAGCTCTAATAAACTAGCACATAGAATAATATATGACAGTTACCCTTTAACACTTTCATGTTCTTTCCTTCTCAAAAGGGAGCTGCCCCATGGGAAGCTATGGGCGACCATATTTGTCTTCTAAATTAATGTAATGAGCCCTTACCCCAGAGTACTACTATGGGAGGTCTCAGATTTGAACATTCTGCCACCACCATGATTACCGTACACAGCAAACTCTAGAAAGTGATGTCTTCTTAGTTCCCTCTAACATATGCAGTCAGTGCTGCTTTCATTTAGATGCCACAGCGATTGTACGTAACATCACCATGGAAGCAAAATCACTGAATACACTCCTGAATATAGCGGCCACCAGGAGCTGACGGCGAGGGGCAGCCGGGGAGACAGAAATCAAATGTATGATAGAAAGAATTTTTTTTGCGGTTTCTGGCCTTGGAGAGGAGGGGCAGTTTGAAAAAATATGTTCCATTGCTTGATTCAAAAACTGCTCTATAAGTGGATCTGACCTGCAATACCAGACACAGCCCAAGGACAAGAGTGGCGCTGTTTCCGGAAAAGAAGAAAATAATTTTTTCTAATTCTGGAAACCCTTTTAATGTGTAGTGTAGACTTATATAATGCACAAAAATAAAATCTTTTGGGTCATGTATTAAGAACAGTGTTTTAGACGCCGGTATTAATAACCCTGCGCTGGTGCTTGATGCGCCTAAATTGTGCAGAGGCGCCGACCTCTACATAACTTAGGCGCTGGCTGAGCCAGTTGCTTAAATTTACCCAGGCTCCCTTGCTGGTCTAGATTTAAGTCATTTTCTATGCCAAAAACAGGTGTAGAAAATGAGAAATGAGATGGGCCGACCGCCCCCCACTTTCATCACCATGCCCCCGTTTTCCACCGCCTTGGAAAAGTTGCAGATTCGTCCGCAGATCCCCTTTTGCGACCGAGTCTGCAACAAAAGTACGCCTAAAAGTTACCCCCCCCTTGTTCCTGTCCAATATGTTGTATGGATTCGATTCATGTACAAAGGACTTCATTACCAAAATGAGATTTTCGACTTTCACCTTCATTACACGAGACATTTTCATTTGCTGTACGGGGGCTCCATAGTGTATAGAAATACAGAGGAGCATAGTGATGAGCGTCTGGCTGACTTGTCACATTACATCAGTAACATATGATAACATGGAGGATATGATAACATGAAGAAAGCGGCTCAGCTAGTAATACTCAGACAGATTTATCGGCTCAGTTCCAGTTCATATATTTAATGGTGTCACTTGTATGATAAATGTGTCTCCTCTTATAAAGTAAGCCGGGATGCTGCAGGCCTAAGACGTATAAAGATGAGACATCTGGAACATTAACCTACTAACGTCTTTTTTTCTGGAAGTTCATACAAATGAAGAATCTACGGGTTTCCTAGATTTGATGTTCCTAAAAATGTCATACAGACTCCTATTTGTGCTTAAAGGGATGTTATAATAAGAAAATAACACGTTATTATTGGCCATTATTATCTCTGTACTGTGACATCACTGTGTTTATTATCCCTGTACTGTGACATCACTGTGATTATTATCCCTGTATTGTGACATCGCTGTGTTTATTATCCCTGTACTGTGACATCACTGTGTTTATTATCCCTGTACTGTGACATCACTGTGTTTATTATCTCTGTATTGTGACATCACTGTGTTTATTATATCCGTACTGTGACATCACTGTGTTTATTATCCCTGGACTGTGACATCACTGTGTTTATTATCCCTGTACTGTGACATCACTGTGTTTATTATCTCTATACTGTGATATCACTGTGTTTATTATCTCTGTACTGTGACATCACTGTGTTTATTATCTCTGTACTGTGACATCACTGTGTTTATTATCCCTGTACTGTGACATCACTGTGGTTATTATTCCTGTACTGTGACATCACTGTGTTTATTATCCATGTACTGTGACATCACTGTGTTTATTACTTCTGTACTGTGACATCACTGTTTATTATCCCTGTACTGTGACATCACTGTGATTATTATCTCTGTACTGTGACATCACTGTGTTTATTATCCCTGTACCGTGACATCACTGTGTTTATTATCTCTGTACTGTTACATCACTGTGTTTATTATCCCTGTACTGTGACATCACTGTGTTTATTATCTCTATACTGTGATATCACTGTGTTTATTATCTCTGTACTGTGACATCACTGTGTTTATTATCCCTGGACTGTGACATCACTGTGTTTATTATCCCTGTACTGTGACATCACTGTGTTTATTATATCTGTACCGTGACATCACTGTGTGTATATCCCTGTACTGTGACATCATTGTGATTATTATTTCTTACTGTGACATTATCCTGTACTGTGACATCACTGTGTTATTATCTGTACTGTGACATCACTGTGTTATTATCCCTGTACTGTGACATCACTGTGTTTATTATCCTGTACTGTGACATCACTGTGTTATTATCCTGTACTGTGACATCACTGTGTTATTATCTCTGTACTGTGACATCACTGTGTTATTATCCTGTACTGTGACATCACTGTGTTTATTATCCCTGTACTGTGACATCACTGTGTTTATTATCCTGTACTGTGACATCACTGTGTTTATTATCTGTACTGTGACATCACTGTGTTTATTATCCTGTACTGTGACATCACTGTGTTTATTATCTGTACTGTGACATCACTGTGTTATTATCCCTGTACTGTGACATCACTGTGTTTATTATTCTGTACTGTGACATCACTGTGTTTATTATCCTGTACTGTGACATCACTGTGTTTATTATCCCTGTACTGTGACATCACTGTGTTATTATCTGTACTGTGACATCACTGTGTTATTATCCCTGTACTGTGACATCACTGTGATTATTATCCTGTACTGTGACCTCACTGTAGTTATTATCCTGTACTGTGACATCACTGTAGTTATTATCCTGTACTGTGACATCACTGTGATTATTATCCCTGTACTGTGACATCACTGTGAGTTATTATCCTGTACTGTGACATCACTGTGTGTATTATCCCTGTACTGTGACATCACTGTGTTTATTAGCCCTGTACTGTGACATCACTGTGTTTATTATCCTGTACTGTGACATACTGTGTTTATTATCCTGTACTGTGACATCCCTGTGTTATTATCCCTGTACTGTGACATCACTGTGTTTATTATCCTGTACTGTGACATCATCTGTGTTGTATTATCCTCTGTACTGTGACATCACTGTGTTTATTATCCCGTACTGTGACATCACTGTGTTTATTATACCTGTACTGTGACATCAATGTTTTATTATCTCTGTACTGTGACATCACTGTGTTTATTATCCTGTACTGTGACATCACTGTATTTATTATCTGTACGTGACATCACTGTGTTTATTTAACTCTGGTACTGTGACATCACTGTGTTTATTATCCCTGTACTGTGACATCACTGTGTTTATTATATCTGTACTGTGACATCACTGTGTTTATTATCCTGTACTGTGACATAACTGTGTTTATTTATCCTGTACTGTGACATCACTGTGTTTATTATACCTGTACTGTGACATCACTGTGTTTACTTCTGTACTGTGACAGCACTGTGTTTATTATCCTGTACGTGACATCACTGTGTTATTATCCCTGTACTGTGACATCACTGGTGTTTATTATCCTGTACTGTGACATCAACTGTGTTTAGTATCTCTGTACTGTGACATCACTGTGTTCATTATCCCTGTACTGTGACATCACTGTGTTTATTATATCTGTACTGTGACATCAATGTGTTTATTATCCCAGTCTGTGACATCGACTGTGTTATTATCTCTGTACTGTGACATCACTGTGTTATTATCACTGTCTGTGACATCACTGTGTTATTACTCTGTACTGTGACATCACTGTGTTTATTATACCTGTACTGTGACATCACTGTGTTTATTATCCCTGTACTGTGACATCACTGTGTTTATTATCTCTGTACTGTGACTCACTGTGTTTAGTATCCTGTACTGTGACATCACTGTGTTTATTATCTGTACTGTGACATCACTGTGTTATTATCCTGTACTGTGACATCACTGTGTTTATTATCTGTACTGTGACATCACTGTGTTTATTATCCTGTACTGTGACATCACTGTGTTTATTATCCCTGTACTGTGACATCACTGTGTTTATTATCCTGTACTGTGACATCACTGTGTTTATTATCCCTGTACTGTGACATCACTGTGTTTATTATCCCTGTACTGTGACATCACTGTGTTTATTATCTGTACTGTGACATCACTGTGTTTATTATCCCTGTACTGTGACATCACTGTGTTTGTTATCCCTGTACTGTGACATCACTGTGTTTATTATCCTGTACTGTGACATCACTGTGTTTATTATCCTGTACTGTGACATCACTGTGTTATTATCCTGTACTGTGACATCACTGTGTTTATTATCCTGTACTGTGACATCACTGTGTTTATTCCCTGTACTGTGACATCACTGTGTTTATTATCCCTGTACTGTGACATCACTGTGTTTATTATCCCTGTACTGTGACATCACTGTGTTATTAATCCCTGTACTGTGACATCACGTGTTTATTATCTCTGTACTGTGACATCACTGTGTTTTATCTGTACTGTGACATCACTGTGTTTATTATCCCTGTACTTACATCACTGTTTTTATTATCCCTGTACTGTGACATCACTGTGTTTATTATCACGGTACTGTGCATCACTGTGATTTATTATCCTGTACTGTGAAATCACTGTGTTTATTATCCCGTACTGTGACTCACTGTGTTTATTATCCCTGTACTGTGACTCACTGGGTATTATTATATCATGTACTGTGACCTCACTGTGGTTATACCCTGTACTGGGACATCACTGTGTTTATTATCTCTGTACTGTGACATCACTGTGTTTATTATCACTGTACTGTGACATACATGGTAGTTTTATTATCTCTGTACTGTGACATCACTGTGTTATTATCCCTTACTGTGACATCACTGTGTTTATTATCCCTGTACTGTGACATCACTGTGTTATTATCCCTGTACTGTGACATCACTGTGATTAGTTATCTCTGTACTGTGACATCACTGTGTTTATTATCCCTGTACTGTGACATCACTGTGTTATTATCCTGTACTGTGACATCACTGTGTTTATTATCCCTGTACTGTGACATCACTGTGTTTATTATCCTGTACTGTGACATCACTGTGTTTATTATCCTGTACTGTGACATCACTGTGTTATTATCCTGTACTGTGACATCACTGTGTTTATTATCCTGTACTGTGACATCACTGTGTTTATTATCCCTGTACTGTGACATCACTGTGTTTATTATCTGTACTGTGACATCACTGTGTTTATTATCCTGTACTGTGACATCACTGTGTTTATTATCCTGTACTGTGACATCACTGTGTTTATTATCCCTGTACTGTGACATCACTGTGTTTATTATCCTGTACTGTGACATCACTGTGTTTATTATCTGTACTGTGACATCACTGTGTTTATTATCCCTGTACTGTGACATCACTGTGTTTATTATCCTGTACTGTGACATCACTGTGTTTATTATCCTGTACTGTGACATCACTGTTTATTTCTCTGTACTGTGACATCACTGTGTTTATGTATCCCTGTACTGTGACATCACTGTGTTTATTATCCCGGTACTGTGACATCACTGTGTATTATTAGCTCTGTACTGTGACATCACGGGTGTTAGTATCCCTGTACTGTGAAATCACTGTGTTTTATTATCCCTGTACTGTGACATCACTGTGTTTATTATCTCTGTACTTGTGACATCACTGTATTATTAATCTGTACTGTGACATCACTGTGTGTATTATATCTGTACTGTGACATCCTGTGTCATTATCCCTGTACTATGACATCACTGTGTTATTATCTCTGTACTGTGACATCACTGTGTTAGTATCTCTGTAATGTGACATCACTGGGTTATTATCCCTGTACTGTGACATCACTGTGTTTATTATCCTGTACTGTGACATCACTGTGTTTATTATCCTGTACTGTGACATCACTGTGTTTATTATCCGTACTGTGACATCACTGTGTTTATTATCCTGTACTGTGACATCACTGTGTTTATTATCCTGTACTGTGACATCACTGTGTTATTATCCCTGTACTGTGACATCACTGTGTTTATTATCCTGTACTGTGACATCACTGTGTTTATTATCCCTGTACTGTGACATCACTGTGTTTATTATCTGTACTGTGACATCACTGTGTTTATTATCCTGTACTGTGACATCACTGTGTTTATTATCTGTACTGTGACATCACTGTGTTTATTCCCTGTACTGTGACATCACTGTGTTATTATCCTGTACTGTGACATCACTGTGTTTATCCTGTACTGTGACATCACTGTGTTTATTATCCGTACTGTGACATCACTGTGTTTATTCCCTGTACTGTGACATCACTGTGTTTATTCCCTGTACTGTGACATCACTGTGTTTATTATCCCTGTACTGTGACATCACTGTGTTTATTATCCTGTACTGTGACATCACTGTGTTTATTATCCCTGTACTGTGACATCACTGTGTTTTATCTGTACTGTGACATCACTGTGTTTATTATCCTGTACTGTGACATCACTGTGTTTATTATCCCTGTACTGTGACATCACTGTGTTTATTATCCCTGTACTGTGACATCACTGTGTTTATTATCCCTGTACTGTGACATCACTGTGTTTATTATCTGTACTGTGACATCACTGTGTTATTATCCCTGTACTGTGACATCACTGTGTTTATTATCCTGTACTGTGACATCACTGTGTTTATTATCCCTGTACTGTGACATCACTGTGTTTATTATCTGTACTGTGACATCACTGTGTTTATTATCCTGTACTGTGACATCACTGTGTTATTATCCCTGTACTGTGACATCACTGTGTTTATTATCCTGTACTGTGACATCACTGTGTTTATTATCTGTACTGTGACATCACTGTGTTATTATCCCTGTACTGTGACATCACTGTGTTTATTATCCTGTACTGTGACATCACTGTGTTTATTATCCCTGTACTGTGACATCACTGTGTTATTATCTGTACTGTGACATCACTGTGTTTATATCCTGTACTGTGACATCACTGTGTTATTATCCTGTACTGTGACATCACTGTGTTTATTACTGTACTGTGACATCACTGTGTTTATTATCCCTGTACTGTGACATCACTGTGTTTATTATCCCTGTACTGTGACATCACTGTGTTTATTATCCTGTACTGTGACATCACTGTGTTTATTATCCTGTACTGTGACATCACTGTGTTTATTATCCCTGTACTGTGACATCACTGTGTTTATTATCTGTACTGTGACATCACTGTGTTTATTATCCCTGTACTGTGACATCACTGTGTTATTATCCTGTACTGTGACATCACTGTGTTTATTATCCCTGTACTGTGACATCACTGTGTTTATTATCCTGTACTGTGACATCACTGTGTTTTTATCCCTGTACTGTGACATCACTGTGTTTATTATCTGTACTGTGACATCACTGTGTTTATTATCCTCTACTGTGACATCACTGTGTTTATTATCCTGTACTGTGACATCACTGTGTTTATCTCCTGTACTGTGACATCACTGTGTTTATTATCCTGTACTGTGACATCACTGTGTTTATTCCCTGTACTGTGACATCACTGTGTTTATTCCTGTACTGTGACATCACTGTGTTTATTATCCCTGTACTGTGACATCACTGTGTTTATTATCCTGTACTGTGACATCACTGTGTTTATTATCCTGTACTGTGACATCACTGTGTTTATTATCCTGTACTGTGACATCACTGTGTTTATTATCCCTGTACTGTGACATCACTGTGTTATTATCCTGTACTGTGACATCACTGTGTTTATTATCCCTGTACTGTGACATCACTGTGTTTATTATCCCTGTACTGTGACATCACTGTGTTTATTATCCCTGTACTGTGACATCACTGTGTTTATTATCCCTGTACTGTGACATCACTGTGTTTATTATCCTGTACTGTGACATCACTGTGTTTATTATCCTGTACTGTGACATCACTGTGTTTATTATCCCTGTACTGTGACATCACTGTGTTTATTATCCCTGTACTGTGACATCACTGTGTTTTTATCCTGTACTGTGACATCACTGTGTTATTATCCTGTACTGTGACATCACTGTGTTATTATCCGTACTGTGACATCACTGTGTTTATTCCCTGTACTGTGACATCACTGTGTTTATTATCCTGTACTGTGACATCACTGTGTTTATTATCCCTGTACTGTGACATCACTGTGTTTATTATCCCTGTACTGTGACATCACTGTGTTTATTATCCCTGTACTGTGACATCACTGTGTTTATTATCCTGTACTGTGACATCACTGTGTTTTTATCCTGTACTGTGACATCACTGTGTTATTATCCTGTACTGTGACATCACTGTGTTTATTATCCTGTACTGTGACATCACTGTGTTATTATCCCTGTACTGTGACATCACTGTGTTTATTATCCCTGTACTGTGACATCACTGTGTTTATTATCCCTGTACTGTGACATCACTGTGTATTATCCCTGTACTGTGACATCACTGTGTTTATTATCCCTGTACTGTGACATCACTGTGTTTATTATCCCTGTCTGTGACATCACTGTGTTTATTATCTGTACTGTGACATCACTGTGTTATTATCCCTGTACTGTGACATCACTTGTTTATTATCCTGTACTGTGACATCACTGTGTTATTATCCTGTACTGTGACATCACTGTGTTTATTATCCTGTACTGTGACATCACTGTGTTTATTATCCGTACTGTGACATCACTGTGTTTATTATCCCTGTACTGTGACATCACTGTGTTTATTATCCTGTACTGTGACATCACTGTGTTTTATCCCTGTACTGTGACATCACTGTGTTTTATCCCTGTACTGTGACATCACTGTGTTTATTATCCCTGTACTGTGACATCACTGTGTTATTATCCCTGTACTGTGACATCACTGTTTATTATCCTGTACTGTGACATCCTGTGTTTTATCCCTGTACTGTGACATCACTATTTCTGTTAATTT
>NW_025334223.1:300000-375746 GCF_014858855.1 Bufo gargarizans | reverse complement strand
AAGTATCACTTTTTAACTCACTGAAATCTTGTTTAAAGTGCTACTTATGGGACAATAAGTTACATACGTAACACATACTATCTCTCTACCATTTTTAATTTTTCTTTTTAGCGCTATCTTTGGGACCACCGGATACTGAACTATAATACTCTTTTCTATTTTTACATAATTTTTCTATTTTTTATCCATTTTATTTCACCTACTACATGAATTGTTTTTTTTCCCTTTTAGCCCAATTCACTCTATTCTACACCATATATCACAAACTACTGGGAAAGGCTACCCCACCTACTCTAGCCAGTCTCAAAAGACTGTACTCCCCGACCATCCCCCTCTTTATATCACAACACACCACCTACCCCAACGGACTAAATACCGTCCATTTTTTCCCCCATCCATTCTCCACGAATTTACCCCAAGATCACCTAATATCAGTCACCTCCCATCTGGCACCCGTAACAAGTGCCCAGACTATTACACTTACCTTTTCTTGAAACACCAGTACCCAATTTTAACATATGTAAGATTTTAACAAAATAAAAAACACTTTATTTATCCCATCTATGAGTGTGCCTGCTACCTTCTTATTTTAAATCTTCTCCTTTTGACTGGGTGAGTCAAAACCAGCAGTTCAGCACCTCAGCCATTCTACTGACCAGTTGAGCCGCCTTAATCCTATTTTTCATATTATTACAACCCCCATACATATGTGGTCATAAACTGCTGTTTGGGGACATGGGATTCCCAAGGTAAGGAGCCGTACCTGGATTTTCTAACATGGAATTTGCTATAATCATTTTAAGGGCCATAACTTTTTTATTGTTTTGTTGACTGAGCTGTGTGATGGCTGGTCTTTTGTGAGACAAAATGTAGTTTTTATTGATACCATTTTGGGGTACATATGACATTTTGATTGGCTTGTTATGCCATTTTTTGGGAAGTGAAGCGAGCAAAAATTGCAATTCTATCAGTGTTTTTCATTTTAATTTTTTGGGGTTCTCCAGGCGGTATATATATACATAATGAGCAAATTTGCTTCATTCTGAATAAATTAAACCAGCCATATCCCGGCCTGCAGGGAGAGCGTATCTCGATGTATATCACTGTGCATTGTAGAAACATGCATAGCTGGTCCTTTCTGGTAGTGAAACAGTTACTGAGCATCACTATGACAGGCAGGTCTCATACAGTATATAGACTTACACATCATGGTGCAGGCTACCAACAGTCCTAGGTAATCCCTAGCTAAACAAAAAAAAAAGGATACAGCAGTCTTTAGTAAAGGGGGGAAAAAAACACAGTGCGTCCTTGGAGAACCTGTGTCCCAACGACTCTTTAGTGCAACAGAAGAAGAACATGGAGGCAGTGACAATAAAGTAGTGGAGGGGAAAAAAAGTTATTTTTAATCCATGTTGCAGCAGTGCAAACACAAGCTTGTAATCACTTCTGTGAGCTGTAGAATCACTGTGCGTCACGATTAGGCTTAGTTCACACTTTACTTATTTGGTCAGTTACGGGTCAAAAACACAGAACAGGTGCAGATCTTTTGATCATACCTTATATGAGAGTAGGATTGGCTCCTGATTTTGGCTCACGATACAGTAACTGCTGTACACAGCCTTACAGGTCAATGTTAGGGTCAGATTTAATTGACTTAACTGTGCAGAGGCCCAAGATTCTAATATATTGGGAAAGAGATGTCTCATTTTACACCTTCTGCTGTTTCCATGTAGATGCCCAGATAATCTGTTCTGTCCACATTAATTGCTAAATAAACTATTCTAATACACAGTGATTCTACTATAGAGTAAAAAAGTGGTCTCATTTTACTCCTTCACCTGTCTCCACATAGATTGATAGCTAACCTGTTCTGTTAGGCCACTGATAGAAGTAGTGGCCACATAACAGAGGGGGGAGGGTGTCAGCAGTAAAGTTGTGTGGACATCAATGTTTATTTTTACCTTCTTCTGATCCGTCAGAAGAAGAACCGAAAAAGAAAAAGAAAAACAACGAATCCTGTCATTTGAGCATCTGCGTTCACAGTTAGTATTTAGTGAGTAATTGATCAGTATTTGTAAGCCAAAAACAGGAGTGGGTCCAGAGATGACTTGTGAAGGACATACATGTATGTCTTCTGTGTTTTGGACCTACAGTCGTGGCCAAAAGTTTTGAGAATTACATAAATATTGGAAATTGGAAAAGTTGCTGTTTAAGTTTTTATAATAGCAATTTGCATATACTCCAGAATGTTATGAAGAGTGATCAGATGCATTGCATAGTCCTTCTTTGCCATGAAAATTAACTTAATCCCCAAAAAACCTTTCCGCTGCATTTCATTGCTGTCATTAAAGGACCTGCTGAGATCATTTCAGTAATCGTCTTGTTAACTCAGGTGAGAATGTTGACGAGCACAAGGCTGGAGATCATTATGTCAGGCTGATTGGCTTAAAATGGCAGACTTGACCTGTTAAAAGGAGGGTGATGCTTGAAATCATTGTTCTTCCATTGTTAACCATGGTGACCTGCAAAGAAACGCGTGCAGCCATCATTGCGTTGCATAAAAATGGCTTCACAGGCAAGGATATTGTGGCTACTAAGATTGCACCTCAATCAACAATTTATAGGATCATCAAGAACTTCAAGGAAAGAGGTTCAATTCTTGTTAAGAAGGCTTCAGGGCGTCCAAGAAAGTCCAGCAAGCGCCAGGATCGTCTCCTAAAGAGGATTCAGCTGCGGGATCTGAGTGCCACCAGTGCAGCGCTTGCTCAGGAATGGCAGCAGGCAGGTGTGAGCGCATCTGCACGCACAGTGAGGCAAAGACTTTTGGAATATGGCCTGGTGTCAAGAAGGGCAGCAAAGAAGCCACTTCTTTCCAAAAAAAAACATCAGGCACAGATTGATCTTCTAGAAAGCAGACTTATAAAGGTTGAAGTTGAGGATATACTACACGTACAAAGTTTAAGTTTTAAAGAATATAGAATTTAACGTGCTTAAATTTAAAACGATACCTTTATTATTCAACTGGGTTATAGAGCAAAAGGAGGTTTGCTCCAAGTGATATCCCGACTATGATATATACATTGATCTTCTGCAGAAAATATGGTGAATGGACTGCTGAGGACTGGGGCAAAGTCATATTCTCCCATGAAGCCTCTTTCCGATTGTTTGGGGCATCAGGAAAAAGGCTTGTCCGGAGAAGAAAAGGTGAGCGCTACCATCAGTCCTGTGTCATGCCAACAGTAAAGCATCCTGAGACCATTCATGTGTGGGGTTGCTTCTCATCCAAGGGAGTGGGCTCACTCACAATTTTGCCCAAAAACACAGCCATGAATAAAGAATGGTACCAAAACACCCTCCAATAGCAACTTCTTCCAACAATCCAACAACAGTTTGGTGAAGAACAATGCATTTTCCAGCACGATGGAGCACCGTGCCATAAGGAAAAAGTGATAACTAAGTGGCTCGGGGACCAAAACATTGACATTTTGGGTCCATGGCCTGGAAACTCCCCAGATCTTAATCCCATTGAGAACTTGTGGTCAATCCCCAAGAGGCGGGTGGACAAACAAAAACCCACTAATTCTGACAAACTCCAAGAAGTGATTATGAAAGAATGGGTTGCTATCAGTCAGAAATTGGCCCAAAAGTTGATTGAGAGCATGCGCAGTCAAATTGCAGAGGTCCTGAAAAAGAAGGGCCAACACTCCAAATACTGACTTTGCATAAATGTCATGTAATTGTCGATAAAAGCCTTTGAAACGTATGAAGTGCGTGTAATTATATGTCTGACCCAGGAAGAAGTACAACAGCGACTTAAAAAGATTAAAATGGACACATCGCCAGGACCGGATGGCATACACCCTCGTGTCCTAAGGGAATTAAGTAATGTCATAGCCAGACCCTTATTTCTGATATTTCCGGACTCTATACTGACAGGGAATGTCCCACAGGATTGGCACATGGCAAATGTGGTGCCAATATTCAAAAAGGGTCCAAAAATAGAGCCTGGAAACTATAGGCCGGTAAGTTTAACATCTGTTGTGGGTAAACTGTTTGAAGGTTTTCTGAGAGATGATATGTTAGAGCATCTTAACGGAAATAAGCAAATAACGCCATATCAGCATGGCTTCGTGAGGGATCGGTCATGTCAAACTAATTTAATCAGTTTCTATGAGGGGGGAAGTTCTAGACTTGACAGCGGCGAATCAATGGATGTCGTGTATCTGGACTTCTCCAAAGCATTAGACACTGTATCACATAAAAGGTTAGTATATAAAATGAGAATGCTCGGACTGGGAGAAAACATCTGTATGTGGGTAAGTAACTGGCTGAGTGATAGAAAACAGAGGGTGGTTATTAATGGTACACACTCAGATTGGGTCACTGTCACTAGTGGGTACCTCAGGGGTCAGTACTGGAGGGGTCACTGTCACTAGTGGGGTACCTCAGGGGTCAGTATTGGGCCCTATTCTCTTCAATATATTTATTAAGGATCTTGTAGAAGGCTTGCATAGTAAAATATACATTTTCGCAGATGTTACTAAACTGTGTAAAGTAATTAACACTGAAGAGGACAGTATACTGTATATATATACTACAGAGGACAGTATGCTGCTACAGAGGGATCTGGATAGACTGGAGGCTTGGGCAGAGAAGTGGCAGATGAGGTTTAACACTGACAAATGTAAAGTTATGCACATGGGAAGGAATAA
The DNA here is from genome assembly GCF_014858855.1 of Bufo gargarizans. Taxonomy (NCBI): domain Eukaryota; kingdom Metazoa; phylum Chordata; class Amphibia; order Anura; family Bufonidae; genus Bufo; species Bufo gargarizans. The sequence continues at coordinate 371,034 of NW_025334223.1, read as the reverse complement.
TGCAAGTCACCCGTACATAGTAAATGGTAAAATACTCGGTAACACTGACATGGAAAAAGATCTAGGAATTTTAATAAACAGCAAAATAAGCTGCAAAAACCAGTGTCAGGCAGCTGCTGCCAAGGCCAATAAGATAATGGGGGCATCAGAAGGGGCATAGATGCCCGTGATGAGAACATAGTCCTACCACTTTACAAATCATTAGTCAGACCACACATGGAGTACTGTGTACAGTTCTGGGCTCCAGTGAACAAAGCAGACATAGCAGAGCTGGAGAGGGTCCAGAGGAGGGCAACTAAAGTAATAACTGGAATGGGGCAACTACAGTACCCTGAAAGATTATCAAAATTAGGGTTATTCACTTTAGAAAAAAGACGACTGAGGGGAGATCTAATTACTATGTATAAATATATCAGGGGTCAGTACAGAGATCTATCCCATCATCTATTTATCCCCAGGACTGTGACTGACGAGAGGACATCCTCTGCGTCTGGAGGAAAGAAGGTTTGTACACAAACATAGAAGAGGATTCTTTACGGTCAGAGCAGTGAGACTATGGAGCTCTCTGCCCGAGGAGGTGGTGATGGTGAGTACAATAAAGGAATTCAGGAGGGGCCTGGATGTATTTCTGGAGTGTAATAATATTACAGGCTATAGCTACTAGAGAGGGGTCGCTGATCCAGGGAGTTATTCTGATGCCTGATTGGAGTCGGGAAGGAATTTTTTATTCCCCTAAAGTGGGGAAAATTGGCTTCTACCTCACATTTTTTTTTTTTTTTGCCTTCCTCTGGATCAACTTGCAGGATAATAGGCCGAACTGGATGGACAGATGTCTTTTTCCGGCCTTATGTACTATGTTACATCACAGAAACAACTAAAACAAAGATCTAAAAGCAGTTTAGCAGCAAACTTTGTGAAAACTAATATTTGTGTCATTCTCAAAACTTTTGGCCACGACTGTACTTCTGCTTTTGGCTTCCAAATCATGATGAAATATTGAAGCATTCCCAGGCTTCTAACTTTCACTTCCAGGAAAAAAAATATTTGTTACCTCGAAGTGCATGGAAATTGGGATTTGTTGCAAGTCTAATTTTTCTTGACTTTGATAGCAGAGTCTGTGATCAGAGACAATGCTACTCACGGAATTGTAACCCCTCAGATACCATGGTCATTTGTGACTAAGGAATCTGAGTGGTCACCTACAGTACCAGGATGACTGCACTCCTGGTGACCAAACAGTTGCCCCGCAATGAGATTGCAAGAGCTGTTCAGTTGCTATGACAGTCTGGGGCCTTCTGAAAGCGTTAAGGCCAGGCATAGCCACAGTAAAATTGTATTAATGAAAAACACTGAATACGGCACAGTTTTAATTTTATTTAAAGTATTTAAAAACATATAAAAATTTGGTATTTCTGTGATTGTAGTGGCCCATAAATTAAGTTAACATTTCATTTTTAATTATGTTGGCAACAGGTGGCAGGCTAACATAGGATGTCTGCAAAGTCAACTCATGCTGTCATTAAATGGAATACAGTATAAATTGTCAGCAATCTGAGCACTGAATTTGGTAGCGTCCTTGAGAGGCTATAAAAAAGTTTTAAAAATGTTAAAAATTTTAAAAATAAAAATTTAAATCAACCCCCTTTTCCTAGAATAAAAAATAAATAAATACATAAACAAAAACACAAACATCATGGGCATCACCACGTTCAAAAATGCCCATACTATTAAGATATAAAAATATTTATCCCATACGGTGAATGGTGCAAAGGAAAAAAATATCAAAATGGCTGATCCATCCTTCATATAAGATAGGGCCAGGGGCTCTCCATAGTACTTAGTATATTGGGCAGACTAGATGGGCCAAATGGTTCTTATCTGCCGACACATTCTATGTTTCTATGATTCACCATTTTTTCATTGCTTTTCTTACCCCAAAAAATTTAATAAAATGTGATCAAAAAGTCACACAACTCAAAAATGATATCAATAAAAACTAAAGCTTGAGCCCCCAAACAGCTCAGTAAACATAACTATAAAAAAAAAACTTTGGCAATGTAAAAAAAAAAAAGTCTAAATTGTTTTTTTCAGTATTAGAACACATGTGGTATCGTTGTAATCATACTGTCCCAGAGAATGAAGGTCGGTTTTTCTGCATACAGAATGCCTTAGGGACAAATACCATAAAACTATTTTTTTACCGGTTCCCACTACTTTGTAACCCTTGTTAAACGGTCGTATTAAAACGTACAACTCATCCCGCAAAAAACAAGCTCTCATACTGATATGTGAATGAGAATATAAAAAGTTATGGCTCCGGAAAAACAGGGATGAAAAACAAAAACACAAAAAAGAGAAAAACTCCGGTATCCAAGCGGTTAATAATAAATAGAGTTCTATTAAATACTGTAACATTGGGTACCATTGTGTTTGCATGAGTCCCTGAGGTAGCCTGTTAGTCCCTGAGGAATCCTGTATAAGTTACATGGTGACAATCTGACTCCTGTCTCGGTATGTAATAAGGACAACTCTATCTAGCTATTGTCTTCTCACTGTGGAAGAAGCTCACTGACCCTAAGCTAGCTGTATTCTGTCTTTTAAGGTCTATTCCCTTTATCTTTCCCTCCAATGTACTGTACAAGCCCAAAAACACATGCAATTCCCAGCTTGGATGTTACATTCACATCTGTAACGCCCCATAGGTGATTACCACTTCTGCGCCACTCTACTATCTCCTATGGTTAACCTAATGTCACTCTGTGTATTTATTTCCAGGTCTTATATAATGTGCATATCTATTTCCATGTAACTGTTTATTAATTGTAATATGCCTGGTTCACCAGCAGATGGCAGCATAAATGGCAGAGCTATCTTACAGAGAATGGAGCTTTCTATTCTATTCTAACACCCCCCTCTGTGGTGTTGTGGGCGTGTCCCACTTGCTGCAGGGAGGGTGGAGGTCTAGTTAGTCAGTTTTGGCTTACCCCCTGCTAGGGGAAGGTCCAGTTTACCCCCTGCCAAGGGAGGGTGTGCAGCAGGTGCATGCCCCTGCTGGACGAGCCCTGTTTAGGCCAGCTGGAGCACCTTTAGCTCTGCTGGATATGAAGGCAGGAGCTTGAAGCCTCTGAAGCCAGGAGAAAGTTTTCCCTGGACAACTCTAGAGACAGTCCAGACTACAAAGTTAAGTACAGCATAATAAAAAAAAGCTGAGTCAGCCAGCCTGTCAGTACAGCAGAGCCAGAGAGCAAAATACGTAGCAAAGAGGAGTTTGCCTGCCACAGTTAATGCTAAAGCCTGCTGACCAAGATAACGTTTGAAGATTATTTTCTGATGAACGTTTATTCAAGTAAAGCTGCTGTTCAACTATATACAAGGTCTGGACTCAACTTATTTAATTATTCCCTTCATCAACTGCTACTTTGTCTGCATCAGAGCCAATGTCTGGGGTTACAGCGTATCCAGGTAGGAGCACCTTGACATGTGCACAACACCTTACGGGACATTATAGGCTACCCTACACCACTCTGGCATTCCTACACCTGGGTACCACCAACACCATTTTCTTAAAGGGACTCTGTCCCGTTGTTGCTTCATTGCAAAACACTTATCTCAACTTAAAGGGACCCCAGTGCGGACTGTGCCTCTGCTGCACATCCACTGACATCCCAGCTATAGTTCCACATGATTGGCTGAGGCTAACTGCAAGACATTATGGGCAAGACGGCGACAGAGCCATGTTTTCCTCCTTCTTCATCTTCTCGCCTTCTCTGCATGATGATATGTAAAATGGCAAATGCCGTTTCTAGAGTTTAGTTCGGGACTAATGTCCAAAACTTTGTATTTGCTGGAAAGTAAAAGTTTTGGGAACATTTATTTTTGAAATTTGATTCATGAAGGCTTGAGTGGCTCATCTTTTTTAATTCTATCTTTGGATTAGTATGGACCAGGCATAAAATACTTTGATAAAGGTAATTTTATTGTCCTGCTGGTAATGATATTATTTTTATTTTTCTGTACTTGATACATTTAGTAAGATCTTCAGTAAAATCAAACATGAATTTTATGATTTTCTGGACCTTGAACAAATAAATTCTATTTGTTTTCCATATTTTTTATAATTTATTTTAGTCTATTAATTTGAGCAAACATAATAAAAACAATCTTTAAAGGTTATCTCTCAGAGGCATTAATTAATGTCTATTGTATGTATTGCTGGGAGACACAGAGGAGTCTTCTTGAGCTTTCTACCAGTGTATAAATTGAGGATGTTCAAATACATATACAGCCACTATCTGACTATTATACCGCATGCACTAAGCCCTGCACCAATGGACAGTCTACAGAGCACAGATAAAGATGAGGTGAGCCTGCGTGTGCCTGCTGATTCACTATTATTTCAGAATTTTTGAAGAATGGGACAATAAATGGTCCAGAACACTACAAAAATGGACCTTTCACTTCACTGGTCTGGACATTATAATGTAAATAGCTGTCTGTGTAGGGCATACTGAAGTCATGGTGCAGCGCTTACTATTTTCCCTATACGCTGCTCCACTCGCCCGTTGTGCCCACCATTCTGGTTTCCCACCTGGTTTGTAAATTCATACCATCGACACAGGTAGGAGGAGACGGCCATGTTTCTCAATGGGCGTCTCCTTTTCCCTGGCTGTGAGCTGGCCAATTGCAGTGGAGAGCGTCATAGCCAGGAAAAGGGTAGCTTTTTTTTCTCCCTGGCTATGACGTGCTCCACTGCGATTGGCCAGCTCACAGCCAGCAAGAAGGAGACGCCCGTTGAAAAACCGAGCTGTCTCCTCCTCCCTATACCGATCATATTTATTTACAAACCAGGCGGGAAACCAGAATGGGGCACAGCGGGCGAACGGAGCAGCGCATAGGGAAAATAGTAAGCGCTGTAACATGACTTCAGTATGCCCTACACAGTCAGCTATTTACATGATAATCTCCAGTAGTGTTGAGCGTGAATATTCGAATAGCAAATTTTTATCTCGAATATCGCAACTTCGAGAATTTGCAAATATTTTGAATATAGTGCTATATATTCATTATAGGGAATATTCGTCATTTTTTCCCATCTGAACACATGATTCCTCCCTGCTTCTAGCTTGTGGGCCAGAGTCATTGGCCCACAAGCAACTTAAGGAAGGAGGAATCATGACTTTAGATAGGAAAAATTATGAATATTCTAAAAAACAAATATATAGCACTATATGGAATATATTTGTTTTTTGTCCGTATATTTGTTCCACTTTGGCATACTCCTACCCAACAAGCGTCCCCATTACCATAGGAACACCTGGGGGTTAGACTATACCTACGATCTTAGTGAGATCGCGAAAACTCAGATCCAATGGTATATTCTACTATCAAAAAATAAATAGTTTTAACATAAAAATGTGCTTTAAAAAATAGGTAATCTTCCGATGACAAATTCCCTTTAATGTTTCAGACCATGTGACACTTTCTAATGGCCAAAAAAATTGATCTTCCTGTCTTAAGCAGTAATTGAGATCATGACAAAATCTTCTGCCAGATCTTTGAATTTGGTAAATATAATTCTCACTCATGTCTTTTCCACAGGGGACATTGCCAAATAACATTACGACCATCGTCCTTCTAGGATTTCCAGATGTTCATAGCTTCAATTTTCTGTTTTTCTCATTACTGATTATTCTATATTTTGGAACCATTTCTGGAAACCTTCTCATCATGTCTTTGTATTTGGTGAGTAAAAACCTCAAGTCCCCCATGTACTTCTTCATCACACAGCTATCACTATGTGACCTTCTGGTGACCACTGATGTTGTCCCCACCCTTTTTCATAATGCCCTATATGGAGAAATCACTGTCTCTCTCATCTACTGCATCTTCCAGTTTTGTTTCTTTGTCATGTTAGAGTCTTCGGAATGTCTTCTTCTGTCACTGATGTCTTATGATCGATATCTGGCCATCTGTAACCCCCTCCGGTATCACTCTGTAATGAGTCATAACTTTTGTGTAACATCAGTAACTATAATCTGGTTTATGGGTTTCATCATGTCACTGACAGATTTTTTTGCTGTACATAATTTGTATTTCTGTGGACCACACACAATTGACCATTTCTACTGTGATTTTGAACCATTATTGCAGCTCTCTTGCTCTGATACATCCATATTTCATTACCAGATTCTTATACTGGGATCATTTGTTATTTTGATACCTTTTATAATAATTGTGATGTCGTATGTGTACATTGGCATCACTATCCTGAAGATCCCATCCAATACTGGAAGACATAAAACCTTCTCCACCTGTAGCTCCCACCTCATTGTGGTCTCCTTATTTTATGGGACATTGTCAATTGTTTACATGTTTCCTACAAAAGGAAAATCTCTACTCCTGAGTAAGGTCCTTTCTCTGATGTATACTGTGGTGACCCCACTGCTGAATCCTATTATATACACACTGAGGAACAAAGACTTCAAAGAAGCATTTCATAAACTTAAACCTGCTTTCCAACTCAGTCATGGTGGTTGGATCACAAATATTTTTTTTCATATATGTAATAAAATAATCATACAAATACAATTTTCTAATTAATAGATTTTTTAGACTTGGTTGATTTGTTTTGTCCTCTCAATGTATAGTGGGCATTAAGGAAATCTATTGACCATATTTTGTAGGATAGAGCAATTTTAGGACAATTGCAATCTTGCTATGCTGAATAATTTCTCACAAATACCAAAACTGAGAAGATTTTAAAAAATTAATTAATGGTCCAAATTGAACAGAATGTGTTCATTGTGTTCAGATTGCCCTGAAAAGTTGTGTAAGACTCTCGGAAGTCTCTTTCATGCTCTTTAACACATCATTAGTAATGTCAAGTGATATGGCTATCACCCAGAGGCGGTGACTGGGATAAACACATCCTACAAAGAGAAAGCTGGTGGATCTTTAAACTTAATACATCCAATCCCCATGGCCTGAATAAACAGCTAAATGTTGTCTGTTTCATTTAAAGTATTTGCCCCGATGTAGTGATAGTTAGGCAACTCAGAGAATTATCGCCCAATGGCTATAGGGGACAAATAGGGGTTTTGTGGATTACTTAGACTTTTTATATTTTATTTTATTATACATCAGTTATTTCTACCAATCTTTCTTTATTATTTATTGTTGGTGCTTGTAATTCATATAGCCAGCCCAAAAATGTCAACATTTTCCCAGAGCTTATGTCATATAACTAGGCATGTTAATGCTCTACTAATACCTATTTGATATGATACAGTTGCAAGAAAAAGTATGTGAACCCTTTGGAATAATATGGATTTCTGCACAAATTGGTCAAAAAATGTGATCTGATCTTCATCTAAGTCACAACAATAGACAATCCCAGTCTGCTTAACCTAATAACACACAAAGAATTAAATGTTACCATGTTTTTATTAAACGCACCATGTAAACATTCACAGTGCAGGTGGAAAAAGTATGTGAACTCTTGGATTTAATAACTTCAACCAAACGTTTCCTGTAGTTGCAGATCAGACGTGCACAACGGTCAGGAGTAATTCTTGACCATTCCGCTTTACAGAACTGTTTCAGTTCAGCAATATTCTTGGGATGTCTGGTATAAATCGCTTTCTTGAGGTCATGCCACAGCTTCTCAATCGGGTTGAGGTCAGGACTCTGACTGGGCCACTCCAGAAGTTGTATCTTCTTTTGTTTAAGCCATTCTGTTGTTTGGGTCGTTGTCCTGTTGCAACACCCATCCTCTGTTGCGCTTCAGCTGGTGGACATAAGTTTTCCTGCAAAATGTCTTGATAAACTTGGGAATTCATTTTTCCTTCGATGATAACAATCCGTCCAGGCCCTGACGCAGCAAAGGAGCCCCAAACCATGATGCCCCCACCACCATACTTCACAGTTGGGATGAGGTTTTGATGTTTGTGTGCTGTGACTCTTTTTCTCCACACATAGTGTTGTGTGTTTCTTCCAAACAACTCAACTTTGGTTTCATCTGTCCACAGAATATTTTGCCAGTTCTGCTGTGGAACATCCAGGTGCTCTTGTGCAAACTGTAAACATGCAGCAATGGTTTTTTTGGACAACATTAACTTCCTCTGTGGTATCCTCCCATGAAATCCATTCTTGTTTAGTGTTTTATGTATCGTAGATTCGCTAACAGGTATGTTAGCATATGCCAGAGACTTTTGTAAGTCTTTAGCTGACACTCTAAGATTCTTCTTCACCTCATTGAGCAGTCTGTGCTGTGCTCTTGCAGTCATCTTTACAGGACGGCCGCTCCTAGGGAGAGTAGCAGCCGTGCTGAACTTTCTCCATTTATAGACAATTTGTCTTACCATGGACTGATGAACAGAAAGGCTTTTGGAGATACTTTTATAACCCTTTCCAGCTTTATGCAAGTCAACAATTCTTAATCGTAGGTCTTCTGAGAGCTCTTTTGTGCGAGGCATCATTCACATCAGGCAATGCTTCTTGTGAAAAGCAAACCCAGAACTGGTGTGTGTTTTTTATAGGGCAGGGCAGCTGTAACCAACACCTCCAATCTCATCTCATTGATTGGACTCCAATTGGCTGACACCTCACTCCAATTAGCTCTTGGAGATGTCTTTAGTCTAGGAGTTTGCATACTTTTTCCACCTACACTATGAATGTATACATGGTGTGTTCAATAAAAACATGGTAACATTTAATTATTTGTGTGTTATTAGTTTAAGCAGACTGTGATTGTCTATTGTTGTGACTTAGATGAAGATCAGATCACATTTTATGACCAATTTGTGCAGAAATCCATATCATTCCAAAGGGTTCACATACTTTTTCTTGCAACTGTATATAGGATACTGTACTATATATGGGTGGGAATATCACAACATTAAACTCCCTCCTTTTATCAGTCCACATCAATGGTTACCCGATGACCAGGATTACACCCGAGTCTGAGGGTATCCTCGGCCACGCCCCACTCTGGGCAAGGTTCCTCTGGACGCAGTGTGCATGCTCCAGCATGGCGTAGGTACAAAGTGACATCACGGTACATGGTGCTAGGTGGGGGAATATGAGGCCGGCAGAGCACATTTAAAGCAGTTTCCTGTGCTAGTTACAGGTACCGTACCATATGCATGCCACCCTTACTTACACTTGGGGAGGGGGGATTTTTGACACTGCAGCCCCTCTGGGATACAGGTATTTTTTGACTGGGATATTTATTTCCCAGTACCGGGGAGCATATTAAAGCACTATAATATGCCCAGCAGTGTAAGTCCCGTGTGACAATTACTACAACACAGGATGTAATATAGCCCCGTGCCTCCTAATGATTCTGGGGCTTGTTAGAATATGATGAAATGCATTGGTACACATTTTTAGATTTTTTATCTTTCATTTGTTCTTTTGCACCACTCTACATAATTTCTTTTTGCCCCTCCTACTGAGCATGCTGAGTCAAGTAGATGAGGCTGTCCAAGGCCTTTAGACCAGGGTAACGTTCCAGACGGTGCTGCACTTTTCAGGGTGATGACTCTGTATTAGGAGGTCTTTAGGGCATACAAACCTTGATAGGGCATATAGGGACCAAAGATACATCTTTTACTTGGGCTTTATTTGATGGTGACATTTTAGAATAAGATAGCAGTGCAAGCAGCTCTCAAATCTCCAAGCCCAAGCTGTAAGCTCACAGTAGGGGGTTGGGATTTTATTGGGCATCAATTTTATTGGTCCTCGCAGCCTGCTGAAACATAAACAGTGGGCTTAGCAATTATCCAGGTTCCTGTCTCTCCTCTAAATCTGGTTTTATGAAAGGAGAGACAGAGACCTACTGAAAGAGCTGTGAAAACTTTTACAGTGACTGCAAAAATTCTAATAAAAAAATATATTTTGTATCAAGTTATCCAGTAAATAAAAGATTAAAAATCAATTGAGAATCCTTAGTGGTTGAGACCTGTTAATCGCTAACTGCAAAGATGATGATAATATTGCAAGCTTTTGAGACTACTTAGGCCTCTTGCTCAGACATCTATTAACGTTGCGTCTGAAGGTTCACATAGTTATACACCAAAGTACATATGAATATTGAGGTACGTGAGACAAGTGATGTTAAGCAGATCAATGTGAGTGGAGGGGGAAACAAAGAGTTGTAACAGTAAATTGTTGTAGCAATTATATATAAGAAGTGTGCAAGTTTTATTGTCTTCTAATAGAAATCCAGCTAATAAATGTGATGAACCCTAGAGGTCTGAGGGGCACATTCTTTAAGAGATGTAGAAGGACATAAATACTAGTAATAAGCGGCAGGGGTCATATTCGAATTCGCAATATTTTGCGAATATTTTTTAGAATATTCGTCGAATATTTGCGAATTCGAATATTCGTTATATTCTTCATTTTTAACACGAAAAATCGGCAAGGCAATGATCGCATAATATGCAAATATTACGCGATCAATACAGGCGTCGGTAAAAAACGAATATATAGCACTATAGAATATAGTTCAAGTATCATATGCCCATTGTGTACATTCTTCTCTAGGTGCCACAATGTGAATTTATGCACTTTTTGTGATATTGCACTTAACTTTTGCCTTTAGCCAGATCAGTAGCACCTTACTTCTGTGTACCTTGCTTTAAAGCTCTGTTCTATTTATATAGACTGCCTCTGCGGACGCTAAATACTAATGGCCTACTCATAGTGCACGAGTAAGACAATTGGTAAGTCCCAGGCAGGTCCAGCAAGGGTAACCTTTGGGAGTGGCTAGAGGACTCATATACCCCTCCTTCCTGTTTGTTATATGTGCCCGGATTGGTAATGGAACTACTAAACCCCCTTCCTGGTGTGTCTTCCAGGAGTTTCATGGGATTACTATACCCTCCTCCTGTGACTGACAGAAGTGCATGGAGAAGCTGATACCTCCCCCTTCTATGCCTTTGCCTAAGGTATGGCGCCTCAACCTCAGAGACTTTTTGGTACCCTTTAGTCACCATAGTGATTGTGCTATAAGCCTTATATTTTGACTTTGGTGCAGGGAAGGGAATACAGGATAAAGCCACCCTTCCATTTGTGGGCATTTCATTACACAATGGTGGGACTACAGAGTAAAGACACCCCCATGCTTTCTTTGGTGTTCATTGGCCAAAATACTTCAAAGTCAGTCAGTAGTGATTGCTTAGTGCAGACTATTGGCTCACTGGGTATGCCGAGAGGGAAACTGTTAATAAGACACCCTACTCATGCGGGCAGGAACCTTAGGGAAGCCGTTTTATGTTTTCTATTTGTTTGTCTTTATATGTACTACATGCAGCACTTTGTATTAAATTGGGTACCCCAGAGCTCATTCCTCTCACCTAAGCATAAGCCGAGGGTGGCTTAACTCAAGGTAAGGCGGAATGTAACACCCCAGAGTTGTGTTACTACATGCCTCTACCCCGCTACTATCTTCTAAGAGCCTGTATATTGTCATCTGATGTGATTTATATTATGTCTTCACAAATGTGCACGTAAAACCATGTTAAACACAATTGTTCTGTAATTTTCCAGGTTCACCAGCAAGTGGCAGAAATGCATTGGCCAGGTAATAGTCCTAGTTTAGTGTATCTAAGGTGGAATGGTTTATTCCAGCTTAGCTCCCCCTCCACATCCTGCAGCATGGCTGGAGAAGGAAGTTAGAGTTAGTGTAGCCCATCTCCTGCTATGGGTAGGGTGTGTGTGTGTGAGGAGTTCCCCTACATAGGGAAGACAGCAAGGATCTTGTCTCAGCTGAGACCTGATCAAATCCCCAGCCTGAGCTCCTTCAGCCTCAGCTGGATTAAGAAGCGGAAAGCCACAGACGACCTCCAGAGTTCCAGGAAGAAAGCATCCCCTGAGAAATAATCAGTGAGTTAAGTACAGAGACCTAGGAGAAGCCATTCCTCCTCAGCTCGTCTGTCCCCACAAAGCAGAAGGTACAGAAAAGTGCAGAAGATTAATTCCTGCCACAAGTGCAGAGCTACTAAGCAGACTTCCTATCCTGAAAGCTCCCCACATATCAAGCAGAAGCATTTATTCCTGCCAATTATTGCAAAAACCTGCTGGGACCAGAGACCAAAGCTGTATACTGCTTGGATACACGCTATCTTCAGTAAATAAATGTTTGAACTTGATCTAAAGGTCTGGACATCATTTCTGCTGCAAAATTCCTCTATTACTCCTACTATCACTACACTCAAATTTATTGCAAGTGAGCCCGGAGCCAGGAGTCCAGTCGTACCCAGGTATGAGACACCGTTGACACAATTATAACCACCCTATAGAGACATTATTGGCCATAACACCACTCTGGCATTCCTAATTAGTTATGAGCAGGAGGTTCTATATTCGATTTTGCAATATTTCACAAATATTCAATTGAATATTCGTCTATTTGTCGATATTGAATATTCGCCATTATTCTAATTATCGCGAATGATATGCGATTTAATTATTCCCGTATTGCGATCTTAACTGTATAAGGCAAATTTCTTATTGGTTGTATGTGTATTTTACGAATATTCGCTATATTGCTATATATTCTTGTTTTAGAATATGATGAATATTCTAAAAAACTAAGTTATAGCATTATAGCGAATATTCGTAAAATACACATATAGACTCCGATTTAGCTAATATAGTGCTATTTTTTTTTCTCTTCTGAACTTCAGATTTTGAAAAAATATACACTATTAAAAAAATATATTATAGCTAAATTGCAGTCTGTATGTGTATTTTACAAATATTCGCTATATTGCTATATATTCTTGTTTTAGAATATGACGAATATTCAAAAAAACTAAGTTATAGCAATATAGCGAATATATTCGTTATTTAGAATATTTGTCTTTTTTTTTTTTTCAATCTGTACTGTTATTCCACTTTGGCATACTCCTCCCCGACAAGCGTCCCTGTCACCATGGGAACGCCTGTGGTTTAGAATATACCATCGGATCTGAGTATTCACGATCGCAGGGAAAACTCATATCCGATAGTATATTCGATAGTATATTCTAACCCAGAGGCGTTCCCATGGTGACGGGGACTCTTGTACAGATTGGGAAAAAAGGTGAATATTCTAATAGCGAATATATAGCACTATATTCAAAATATTTGCGAATTAGCAAAGTTGCGATATTAGAGATAAATATTCGCTATTTGAATATTCACGCTCAACACTATTCCTAATCTTGCACATGGGTTATAACACCTTGGAAGGGCCCTGGGGACTGGGTAGTACCCTGCATACGCTGCAATTGGCATCCACTATTATCCACCCGTACCCTGGCCCACTGCATAATTGGCGTCAGCGTACCCGTTCCTGGTCACAGCCAGGGCCGGTGCCACCCATAAGCAAGGTAGGCTGGGGATGTCACTGAGAGGAGGCTGTCCTTGTGATAATGAAGCATACTCCTCCTGTTCACTGGCTGGTGAATACACTAATAGGAGACTGTTATTATGATAATAAAGCACACTCCACCCATCCACTGGCCTGTGCTGTCACTAAGAGGAGGCTGTACTTATGATAATGAAGTACAGTCCTACACATTACAAACACTGCTTTGCATAAATTTCATCCTTGGTCAGTCTGTGCAGCTACTCACTCATACTTCCCAACTTTTGAAAAGAAGAAAGAGGGACACAAAATATGCCTCATTCATTTTGACAAAAGAGATGTTTTTGACAATTGGCGGGGAACAATATTTTCCGTCTTCATGGACTGAAAACCCTCTCTGAGATGCCATCGTAAGATGGACAATACAGAACAGAGATAGCAAAGTGGGCCAGTTCTGGCAAGTGTTACAATCTGCCTGCACAGAAGTCCATGGGGTCAGGGAACCGGGTGTATGCCAGAGAAAGGACACATTTATATGTTTAGGCATGTATTTGCTAGAAAAGCAAAAAGAAGAGCGCACCATAGGGTAGTATGTTCCAGATGGGTGGAACTGGTTAATAGAGCAAAAAGTGGAGGCTCACCTTACAGAGTTGTGCTATAAATAGGCACAACTCTACTGTAGGCTTGTAGAACTGATGTGTCCGGTGGTCGGTCGTGCAGCAGCCGTGGCGTCCAGGAACTTCAGGAGATGAGGCTCAATTCTTCTCCGAAGGATTTGTAATGTGGATGTAGCAGGACCGCAGAATGGCACAAGAACACCACCCAGGACACTTGTATTAAGGATTAGAATCATTTTAACCTGATGAAGGGGACCTTAGCATCCCTGAAATGCGTAGTTTTATTTAGCTAAAAGAATATTCAGTAAAGAAGATTCTAATCCTTAATATGAGTGTCCTGGGCGGTGGTATTGCGCCATTCTGGGGTCCTGCTACATCCAGAGAGAAAGGACACAGTCCAAGTAGGAATGCACCTGGTTGTTCAGGCAGTATGTCTCTGTTTACGGATTTGCGTCAGCCTAGTGCAGCTTAACCCCTTAAAGGGAACCTGTCACGGGGGCGGAGCCTGCGCCGGTCTGAGATGGCCGCACTTCGCTGAGCTCCTGCACTACCGCCGTCTATACCAAAAGAAATCTGCAGCCATCAGCCTCACCATGGTGAAAATTGGCAACCCTAAACTCGGCGAACACCCGACTCAGCAAAAAACCCTGCCAGCGAGCGGAGAAATGGACAAGTTTATTAAGAAAGCAGCGTCCTCGTTTGTGGCGCGAGAACCCAAGATGGCGCCGACTCAGCCTACACAGCCCCACAGAGCCAGCGCGCAGGAGAAGTCCGACGATGAAAGCGTCTCCGATGAGCCGCAAGGTAAAGGGACTCTCCCCATAACCCGGCATTACTTGAAACAGGCCCTGTGCAAAGCCATGGAGCCTGTCCTGAGTGAGATAGCGGCAATGCGCCAAGACATGAGGCAAGTGGGAGACAGGGTGGAGGCCCTTGAGACCCAGCAGGTCATGGTTCTGGAACATCAGAGAGCCACGTCTACTTCACTACAGAAGTGCAGCGCTTACCTCAATGAGCTGCATAATGCCCTGGAAGACCAGGAGAACAGGGGGCGCCGCAACAACCTCCGGATACGTGGGATTCCTGAAACGGTTGCCCCAGGTGACGTCCCAAATGCGGTCAGACATCTCTGCGTTTCACTCCTGGGCCCGAATTTCACCCCAGAAATAACACTGGAGAGAGCACACAGGGCTCTACGCCCTAAGCTCAAAGCAGAAGATCCCCCCAGGGACTTAATTTGTAAATTTCTAAATTTCCAAGTGAAAGCTGCGGTTCAAGAAGCAGCCAGAAACCGCCCTGATATCGTTTTTGAAGGAGCGCAAGTATCCATTTGTCAAGACTTAGCTCCCTCCACGCTCAGAAACCGCCGGGTCATGAAACCCTTGACAGAATGGCTACGTGCTAATAGGATCCAATATAAATTGAACTTTCCGTTTGGCATATCTTTTACCCATGATGGACGTCGTTTTAACATTTCTTCACACTCGGATCTGGATGCAATGTATGACGTCTTGCAAATTCCTCCCTTCCAGATTGAAAATTGGGACTTATTTCAAGATGTTGCTGCACTTCCAGAGGTCCTAACCGTTACGCCTTTCACCGTGATGCATACCCCTAAAGCCCATAAAACGGGTAGGAGAGGGAAGCAGATGACTCCAATGAGACTTACCCAAGACCGGTGAACTTTCTTTAGTCCATTCATGTCTCTCGTTCAGTATATCCTGACGGTCAGAATTTCATTTACCTTTGAACGAACAACAGCGGACGTCTTACGGAACGGACTTGTCTCAGTGAAACCCAGAGAAGTTCTAACCATTTGATGTAACCCAATGTCTGTCTGTCTTCCCTTATGTTTCTCCTCCCCCGCTTCACCTGTGACCCTTCGTCACTGACTCATGTCTGGTTCTCATTCTCTTGTTTTCTACCTAATTGGTCTGTCAGCTCTGTCCAATTTCTTAATGCAAATTTTGCTCAGTCCTTGCCACTAGTTAGCTAGCCTTTTTCATAAATACTCAGCACCTTCTCCCTTATTGTAGGGACCTCTCATCCCAGGTAGGCTGCTTATTATTGTACTAGACGGCACACAATTTGGTCTGTAGACCTTTTTCCCCCCAAGATGACTAGCTTAGGGATGACCCTATGCTTGAAATGTTTTTTTTCCTGTTCTAATGTTTTCTTTTTTCCCCCGGTTTGTTCTAAGGTACATGATTCTATTGTCACAACTCAGTAGAGGTTTCCACTCTAGCTTATGGATCTCATCCTTTTCTTCTGACCAGCTGACCGACACCTCACCGGTAAGTGTTCTCCCCTGGGGGACTGACACATTGATACGCCTTGATCCTCACTCACTAAACGACCATGGCTGATCTACACATTGCCACCTACAATGTGAGAGGACTTAACTCTCCTTCTAAGAGAAGCCAAATTTTGGCAATGTTACGCAAAGAGGGATCAGATGTGTTGCTTCTTCAGGAGACACACTTCCGGTTCAACCATTACCCCAACCTGGAATTTTCACATTATCCTGTATGGTTCCACTGTGGTGGTAACTCGTCGGCTTCCGGAGGTGTCAGCATCGGTTTTAAAAGAAAAATCCCTTTTAAATACTTAGAACATGCTCAAGACCCAGAGGGGAGATATCTCTTAGTGAAAGGGAATATAGGCCCTCAGATATACACATTTATCAATCTGTACGCTCCCAACAACAAACAAGTATCCTGGTTTGCCAGCTTGTATAAACTCATTGAGTCCTTTAAAGAAGGTATTGTGGTGCTGGGAGGCGACTTTAATATTGCGCTCGACCCTGGGCTAGATGTATCTTCCCATAGATCAGCTCACTCCCTGAACTCACTGAGAAGGGTGAGAGAGGGTTTCTGGAACTTGCATCTGGTCGACTCTTGGCGTTCCCTTCATCCCAGCGATGTAGACTACACCTTCTTTTCACATGTACACAATACATACCACCGTATCGACTACTTATTTGTGTCCAAGGAGCACCTCCAGCACTGCTCAGAGGCCAAGATTGGATCTATTCACATTTCCGATCATGCACCTGTTTTTCTCACGGTCACGTCCCCTATACGCAATTCCTCATGCTTTAACTGGCGTCTGAACGAATCCATTATAGGAGAATCATTACCAAAATTTCTTCCCTACTAGAGGAGTACTTTAAACTGAATAATGACCCTTCTCTATCCCCTCAAACTCTGGGATGCACACAAACCTTTCATAAGGGGACACTTCATTAGTATTGGATCACACATTAAGAAAATCAGAGAACAGAAGATAGCATCTCTTCTCACTAGAATTAAAAAACTGGAGACCCTACACAAACGTTCCCTAGCCGATTCTCAGCGTCAAGACCTCTCTAGTCTCAGAGCAGAACTGAAAGCTTTATTGGATGCTAAATCCGCCAAATACTATTTAAACTCGCAGCATAAATTTTATGCTCATGGCGATAAGACTACTAAGTTCTTGATGAATAGAATTAAGGCAAGAAGGGATAGCAATTACATACATCAACTAAAGTCCCCAAATGGTGATACAATTTTCGCCACAAACCAAATAGCTACCCAATTTAGAGCATTTTATGAAGAGCTTTATAACATCCCGCCCCCTCCATCCTCTGAAAATCATTTGTCTTTAATCTCCTCCTTTTTAGAGGCGAACACCCTCCCTCAGATCACCGATGATCAGAGAACCTTACTGGCAGCTCCTTTCTCAATCGAGGAGCTTTCCGTAGCTCTCTCCCAACTACCCCTGGGGAAAAGTCCTGGCCCTGACGGCCTTCCGTCATCATATTACAAAGCCTTTAAGACCCAGCTACTCCCACACCTTCTTAACGTATGCAATTCTGCATTGCAGGGTAGTGCCCTGTCTAGAGATATGACGACTGCACACATAGCACTGATCCCCAAGGAGGGAAAGGATCCCAAACTCTGTGCAAATTACAGACCCATTTCCCTTCTGAATTTGGATCTCAAACTGTTAGCTAAAATGTTGGCCAACCAACTGGCAAACTTCCTTCCCTCTTTGATACATGGGGACCAGGTGGGCTTTGTCCGCAATAGAGAGGGCAAAGATAACACTACGAGAGTTATCAACGCAATGTGTCATGCCAAACACACCTCCTCCCCTCTCCTTCTACTTAGCACCGACGCAGAAAAAGCATTCGACAGGATCAACTGGATATATTTAAGACAAGCTCTACTGGGCTTTGGTCTACCTGGTCCCTATGTTCAAGCGATCTTTGCTATGTATGCACAGGCCACTGCCCTGGTAATGATTAATGGCAGTCTTTCATTACCCTTTCGTATACACAATGGCACCCGCCAAGGTTGTCCCCTGTCCCCCCTCCTCTTTGTCTTGGCAATGGAACCCCTTCTATCCACGTTTAGGAAAGATTATAATATCAGAGGCTTTACTTTGGGAGGAAGGGATCACAAAATTGCGGCATTTGCCGATGATGTTATGATCATGACAACAAACCCCACCACTTCCCTGTCTTATATACAAAATCACCTACAACAATTTGGTTCCATCTCAAACTTTAAGATAAATACTAGCAAATCGCTGATCCTTACGCTTGGAATATCCACTCATACCAAGTCCCTACTGATGAAAAACTCCCCCTTTAATTGGTCTTCCCCAATCATCACTTATTTAGGAGTCAAGATCAGCCCCCAAATTTCAGATCTCTTCTCCCTAAACTACATCCCCCTTAAAAACTCTCTAATTACAGCCATAGACAATTTGCAGACCAGGGCGCCTATGTTATCCTGGTTTGGGCGTAAAAATCTTCTTACCTCATTGATTTTACCGCGCCTGACGTACCTGCAACAGGTCCTCCCAATCCCCATACCCAATTCCTTTTACACATCCCTGAAACAAAAGTTTAGAAACTTCATATGGAATGGCAAAAAGGCCAGACTTTCCTACAAACTTTTGGCCCATCCACGCCAGCTAGGCGGCATTGGCCTCCCAGACCCTGAACTGTATGGAAAAGCGATACTATTAGCTAGAGCAGTCGACTGGCTCCGCAACCCTACTGACAAACCTTGGGTAAGTCTAGAACAAAGCATACTAGACATTCCTTTTCGGACAGCTCTACTAGGACACCAATTCCCCCCACATATACCACTGCCTAACTATCCAATTCTAAAAGCAACACTAGATGCCTGGAGATGGCTGAATTCATCCCATTACTCAATTCCCTTCCCTTCCCCTATCCTAACGGTTGCAGATATCCTAGGTACATCCTCTCCATTATTACTGCAATCTTCCTCTAAACATATCAAATCCTCCTCTTTGCCCATTAGAATCCTCTTGGACCTCCCCGGGAAGCTACTAGAGACCGAAGCCATACATACTTTACTTAACCCAAGCCCATGCGACCTTACCTTGATTCCTCATATTAGGTCCTTTCTAATAAGAAACAATACTGAAGGCGAACTCCTTCGTCCAATAGGTTGGTTTGAAGCCCTCATCATCAGTCCTAAACCCCCGAGAAAAATAATATCGCAAATACATGGCAAACTGCGTACCCCACCACTTATCGCCAAGCCATCTTTTATACACAACTGGGAAAGAGAAACTGGGTTAACTATATCTTTCAATGATCTGCCCGACCTATTTAATACCCCCCATAAGGTTTCCCGATGCGTGCGCATCCAGGAAAATGGATACAAAATACTGACCCAATGGTATATTACCCCATCTAGATCTGCACACTTCGCCGTATCTTCCTCGGACAGGTGCTGGAGGTGCTCCGAGGAGACTGGGACCTTCCTCCATATTTGGTGGAACTGTCCAGTTATTAGCAAATGGTGGGCGGACATCTTTCGATTAAGCAACCAAATATGCCGTGAATCGGTAAAGATGTCTCCACTTGGCGCATTGCTGTCCCACTATAAAGACGCAAATCAACCCCCTCCAAATTATCTCTTCAAACAGCTCTTGATTGCAGCCCGTTTACTCGTCCCCAAACACTGGCCTCAAAAAGGTGGACCAGCTCTATCGTTTTGAAGAACTATCTGCTTGGGAATCTCGTACACACCCAGCCTTTTTGAAGCGTTGGTCACTCTGGTCCACCTTTAGATTCTCCAATAGCTTATAGGCACTTTCTCCCCCCCCCCCTGGCTGTTTATACATCCTATCTCAGATGCTCTGTTGTCATGTCCCATATAAAGCTCGAGCTTTCTAAGCTTAGACTGACCCTTACGTATAGGTTTGCTTCCGACATCTTAACCCAAACAACATCTAAGCTACTCAGAACTAGGCAGATCCGCACTTAGTTATAGGCCCCAGAATCTGATGGGAGTGTTTCTCCACACACAAGTAGTTGTGAATATGGTCAGAATAATCATACAATGTACCTGATCTGCATATGTTGGTCACCTGAGTGCGTGCTTCCTCTACATTGATGCTTGAATCTTATGCTGTTGAAGATTATGTACCTTTTCCATGTTACATTTTACCCTGTAACCTACTGTCATGCTTTACGGCTTTGAAAACATAATAAATATGTTTAATAAAAAAAAAAAAAAAAAAAAAAAAAAAAAAGGTAACCTGTCACTGAGATTTTGTGTATAGAGCTGAGGACATGGGCTGCTAGATGGCCACTAGCACATCCTCAAAATCTATTCCCCATAGCTCTGTGTGCTTTTATTGTGTAAAAAAAATATATGATACATATGCAAATTAACGTGAGATGAGTCCTGTCCCTGAGATGAGTCAGGGACAGGACTCATCTCAGGTTAATTTGCATATGTATCAAATCGTTATTTTTACACAATAAAAGCACACAGAGCTATGGGGACTGGGTATTGCGGATGTGCTAGCAGCCATCTAGCAACCCAAGTCTTCAGCTCTATACACAAAATCCAGGTGACAGGTTCCCTTTAAGGACTCAGCCCTATTTCACCTTAAGGACTTGGCCATTTTTTGCAAATCTGACCAGTGTCACTTTAAGTGCTCATAACTTTAAAACGCTTTGACTTACCCAGGCTGTTCTGAGATAGTTTTTTCGTCACATATTGTACTTCATGACACAGCTAAAATTGGGTCAAAAAAGTTAATGTTTTTGCATAAAAAAATAAAATTTTTACAAAATTTTTTGAAAAATTTGCAAATTTCTAAGTTTCAGTTTCTATACTTCTGTAATACATAGTAATACCCCCCAAAATTGTGATGATTTTACATTCCCCATATGACTACTTCATGTTTGTAGCATTTTGGGAATGATATTTTATTTTTTGGGGATGTTACAAGGCTTAGAAGTTTAGAAGCAAATTTTGAAATTTTTCAGAAATCTTCAAAATCCCACTTTTTATGGACCAGTTCAGGTTTGAAGTCATATTGTGAGGCTTAGATAATAGAAACTGTAAGGAATTTATGTCTGTATCCACACACATTCAAATACATGTATTAATTCAGCCTTATATGCTTGTATTAATGTATACAGAGTTCTTTAAAAGGAAATATTTTATATTCTTATAACAATAAGTCTAGTAACACAAGCTAGCAGGAAGTGGCTGTCTGAAGCTCAAAACCGCATGGCTAGAAAGAGATATGCATGCTTTGCAAAAGAATGCCACATTTATGATGAAGGTATCTGGAGAGAGAATTGCTGAATGCATGACATCATAGCTGCAGAAACATATATATGCATATATACCTTTTCACACTTATATCGAATATGTGCATTAGACATATATTTTACATTTGCTATAATACTGGTTATATAAGCATCTTGTATATTGACGTTCACCTTTGGTTTAGATAAGTGAAGGACGTTTTATCAGATAAATGTTGGTACGAAATAAACAAAGATGATTCCGCGAAATATTTGAACAGAGCGAAGGTTGACAAACATGGTGGTTAGATATCTAAATTCTAAGAATTATAAATGCGTCACATATGTACCTTGTTTCTAGGAAATCATCATGACTTTTTTTTTTGGCAGTATAAAAGTGAAATTTATCAATTTGTTACCTGATTGGATTAAACGTAGGGAAGGTCTATGTTAATTTGCGGTTTACATGTATAAATTGTCTACGATGTCAAAATAAAGGAGCAGCCATTTTAAACCTATCAACGTGTATTGGTCTTCAGTGGTTGTCCGGCCGGTAATTCACACACAGACAAACCAGGGGCCCTTTCAATTGGTAGCAGAGGATGGTTCACTGACTATCCAGGTGAGTAATAATTTCTGCCACTATTTATGTTGGTTGGAATGTTTCTCTCCTGGATACGGTGGATATCTGATGTATACTGGATGGCAGGTTAGTTGATGGCAGGGTTAGGGTTAGTGTTAGTTTAGTGTTCATATGACTGTGGGACAGACACGAGGCAGCACTCAGTGTTCTGCGTATCCTGATAGGAGCGGCGTCTCCTATAGGCACAGTGGTTGGCAGGGGATGTTGTTCCAGGAACATACATCATATTGATGGCAGGGAATTTTCCGAATGTAGAACTAGTCTCTTCGGACGTTGGCAGGGATTTTTCAAGTGGGAATTAGTCTCATTTGACGGTTTATTGAGTTACAGGATAACTCTGGATATATGTGAATGAGTTAAAGGATAACTCTGGATTTATGTGAAACAAGGAAACAAGGTACCAGGAATATATGTAAAGGAATACATATGATACAAAGGAAAAAAAAGGAAACAGTGAGGGAAACGCATACATCTCAATGCAGATGTTGGTTTCTAACTCACTAGGATTGTCTGTGGAGTGAATTGTTTAAAGAACATAACTGTACAGTTAAAACTTGGAAGGTGACATTGATTACTGCAGTGTATTAAATCCATAAATGGTGTTGCCCATATTAGATATTTTACACGTGTTATAAGAATATTGTACTGGTGGAAAAATCTGATTGTGCTGGCTTAATTGATCCTCAACATAACAGTACTAACACAATTACTTGCTGCTATTTCTACGCTGCTATTTCCACCTCACTGTTTGCTGCTTGAATATATATATAGAGTTTATTGTCAATTGCATTAAACATTATGGGTAACGGCGTGGGAAAGGATCTGGATGGTGAGCCGGAGACCAGACCCACACCGTTACATTTTGTATCAGGCACCTGCGGGATTAGTGTAACTGATCCATTTTGGGTAAATATCTGTGACCGCAGTCAGCAACTGTGTATTGCACAGATCAGCGATGTAGGTCCTCGCAATGAAGGGGACTGGGAGGAGGTTAAAAAAAATGGTGGGGCTTCACCCGAAATATAACTATCCAGCCGGTGCCTGGGATGACAATTATATGAAAACATGTTTTAAGAAATGGGAGAAAGCATTAAAGGAGTATAGAAAGAGATTTCCACCAACCCATCACATATACTTAAAACAGGATAGGGGGACAATGAGTAAAAAGGAAGAAGTTCCATGGTCAGAAATTCTGCCCTCCTTACCAGAAAAACCACCGGCATATAACGTGACGGTATTAGAACCAGAAAAGGCAACACTCCCAGCTGTCTCTACGGAGGACATGCTACAAGACCCTTATGATAAGGTCCCCTGTCCAAAACAAGCAACTGCACCAGAATTATTATTATTTTCTGGTGAGAACCAAAAGAGAACCGGACTGTACCCGGATTTGGGGGATAGAGATTCCCTTTTGAGTACTGCAGTTATAGTGGCAGCAGCACTTAGGGAACAAAAAGATGTGGCTCCACAAGTCAAACAGGCTCAGGAAAGGAGAAATTAATATAGAAAAAGTATGAACATTTATGTACAGGAGCTGACCCAACTGAGGGATAAACTAAAGACAGACATAGTCTACATTAAACAACTTCCCCTTCAAGGTGTCCTTCCCGTCGTGTATAATCGCGAGAACCCAGATGATACTGACCTTCCTAGTGAGGAAAAGATGGATGAATTGAAGGGCATTTTGGGAGGAGAGTGTGGGAAAACCAGAGCTGTGACTAACAAAAAAAAACAGCTGCTGACCGAGATAGAACAATTAAGACAGGAGTACAGGAGGGTGAAGAAGGACTGGGAAACCAGAGCTCAGGAAGAATACGGTAGGAGAACTGAAACACAGATAGAGGCAGACAGTTTAGAACATGGAACGCCCCTGGCAACCTCCACCCCTAGAGTACCTGGAGTGATGCAACCCCTGACAGACAAATTTTCCAAACTCGCTATAACACCTGAGGAAGGGGATAAGAAAGGCACACAACTACAGCTCCCCATGATCACTGTAGGTGACACTGAAGTCCATATCCCTCTTCCTTTAGGATTAATGAAAGAACTGAAGGACATGTGTCCCAATCCAAAAAAGGACCTTAGAGCAGCAGCTATGTTTCTGCAGAAGTATACCGCAGGGAGCCATTTAACCATGGAGGATATTCAGATAATACTCTCAGCCATAGACCCAGACACTGGCTCCCAAATCAAGACAGAAGAGATAAAGAAGGCATCAGAAAAAGAAGTTAGGGAAGCAGGAGAGATAGTTGGCCCCAATGTTTGGAAAAAGTTTTGGGATAAGATAGGAGTAGAATGGATGAAAAGATACAAAGGAGATTCAGGCTTACACACAATGCTAAATACAAAACAAGAGCCGAAAGAGGATTTTTATAGTTTCTGTAAGAGACTGTTGGATCTCTACAGTAGTACAGGGATGAATGCACCTGAATTGTTCAAGACTACATGTATGAATAATGGGGACCCTAAGACAACACAGCTAATAAAATTAGTGAATAACGAATGGCTTACTCAATCGGTGACAGAATTTATGGATGACATAGCAAAACGCTCAGCCTCTGGTGTTTTCAATCAAAAGGGAGGAGTATTCCCATTGTTAATGCAGCAGGACATACAACAGGAGTCTATAGGTGGGGAAAGCAATTACATGATGATGTCAGGTTTCTCCCGGGGAAGGGATAATAGAAGAGGTCCGAGAAGTAGGTGCCAGGCAAATTACCCGGGAAGAGTAGAAAGAAATCAGAAACAGGGCTGTTTCATTTGTGGGAGTCTAGGTCACTGGAGGCGGGAATGTCCAAAGGTGAGAGATGAAGATAGGAGAGGAAGCAGAGGGAGAGGCGCCTCAGACTACCGAGGGGGACCCAGACAACAGGAAAGACAGCAAGATATGACAAGAAGACAACCCCAGGGGGATCTTATTAACATACACTGGCCAGCACAGGATGGGGGAAGTAGACAACCCAATCTGCAATCAGATTTACGGAGGTGATCTGAGCATGAACACCCGTCCCCACGGGGGAACAATCACTATTAGGGGTGCCCAGAACGAGTCCCGTCCTTCATTATGCATTTTGTTCCAACTGATTGGCAAGTTTTACCACAAGTAATACTGCAAATTGATGGTATTAAAGTTAATTTATTGCTTGACACCGGAGCAACGACTTCAAGTGTAAACAAAATAGACTTCATTAATGATAAATGCACCGAAGGAAGTTCTATGGGTATAAATGGGACGACAGTGATACATAAGGTGACAGCACCGCTCCCAGTTTGTACTCTTACGGGAGAACTAGTGACGCACATGTCTTTCGCAGTCCTGCTAGAATGCCCCGTTTGCCTATTAGGAAGGGATCTGATGGCAGCATTACAGATTTCATTAGTCTTTGACAAAAAGGGAAGACTGACAGCTACCTCAATGAAATGTGACCTGACAAACCCAAAGAGACGTGACATGAATGGGTTCTTTTTAAGCATACCAATGTCCCTGGAAAATCTCCAATTTGGGCAAAATGTAAAGACTCAGTAGGAACGATTAACTGTGAGCCCTACCGGCCCTGTTTGAAGGAGGGGGTTATGCCAACCTTTCAGAAACAATACCCATTGAGTGAGGAAAAATTAGAGGGTATAAGGCCGCAAATTGAGAAATACTTGCAGATGGGAATTCTTAGGAAAATTGTCAGTCCCTGGAATACCCCGATAAATCCTGTAAAAAAGGCTAATGGCACATGGAGGCTGGTACAGGATCTAAGGAAGGTAAACAAGGCAATTATCCCACTCCCCCCTTGGTGGCAGATCTTACAGCTGTGTTTGGGGCCATTCCTGCGGGATCCAAATACTACACTGTAGTTGACCTCAGTAATGCGTTCTTTTCCATACCAGTGGCTTGGGATGCACAAAGTCTTTTTGCTTTTCAGTGGGCTGATGATGGTCAGGTGACTTGGACCCGTCTCCCACAAGGTTTTGGGGATAGTCCAGCAGCCTTTTCTATTGTGTTAAAGGCTACATTGGAAGATTGGGAACCAAAGAGGGGATCCACCTTAATACAGTACACAGATGACCTTTTACTCTCCAATTCGGAGTTAGAAGCCTGCGAAATAGATTCACGGAGTTTATTAGACCACTTGGCAAGCAAAGGACACCTGGCCTCGAAGAAGAAAATCCAATATGCAAGTACCCAGGTAGAGTATCTGGGGTGCATAATAGAGGCAGGAGAGAGAAAGATCTCACCCGCTAGAGTCAAGGCAGTGACCTCCCTAAGCAGGCCAAGGGACAAAGCTACAATGCTGTCCTTTCTAGGGTCAATAGTGTATTGTAGGCAGTGGATTCCCGATTGCTCCCATTGGGATTCAATCCTAAGAAAAACTACACTCACAGAAGCACCAAAGGTAGTGGAATGGACAGAGGACAGAGTAGAAGCCTTTGAGAGATTGATTCGGTCCCTGACCCAAGCCCCAGCCTTGGCCCTGGCAGATTATGGAAAGCCATTCCAATTATACTGTGTAGTATCGGGAGAAACCTATGCAGCGGTTTTGACACAGACACATGGGGGAAGAAACAGGCCAGTTTCATACCTATCGAGAAAATTACCTCCTGTGGTTCTTGGAATGCCTCACTGTCTCCAAGCATTAGCAGCCGCGGCTATGTCAGTAAAGGATGCTACTAAGATAGTCCATGGAAATGTAATGGAACTTTTCACCACTCATACGGTCTTGTCCCTCCTTCAAAACATGACCACACAACACATGACAGCTCAGAGACTGTCCGGATATGAGACCATATTACTCAGTACGGCAAACCTGGTGATAAAGACATGTCCAGACACCTCACCAGTGATAAGATTTTTGCATACACTTTTGAGACTTAAGCATGAAGGTTCTGACGAACAAGTAGACCCAATACCTGAACACAGATGTGATGAAATGATCTTGTCATGCACAACACCTAGGGCAGATTTAAAGGACACACCACAGACTGACAGTATAGATGTTTTTGTGGATGGATCATGCACAAGACCAGATGATAGGACGTACCAAACAGGTTATGCAGTAGTCATGCTCCCAAATCAAGTGATAGAAGCTGAGCCAATTGTCACAACTTCGGCACAACAAGCTGAGCTGGTAGCGCTCACAAGAGCCTGTGAAATATTCGCAGGACACAAAGTGAATATTTATACTGACAGTAGCTATGCATTTGGAACAGTGCATGATTATGCATTAATATGGAAAAATAGGGGATATATCTCAGCAGACGGGAAGAAGGTAGCAAATCAGAAATACATAGATCACTTGCTACATGCAATTCAGTTGCCAGAAGCTATAAGTGTGATAAAAGTGAAAGGACACTCTACAAAAGGAGATTATCAAGCTATGGGAAACAACCTAGCAGACAGGGCAGTGAAAATGGCAGCCAAGAGAGACACCAGAAGGGAAAGTAAGTTATTATTCATGACAGATTTTGAAAGTGAAAACTGGGTGTCAGTAGTATATCAACTTCAGAAGCAGTCTACCAGTGAGGACATCAAGTACTGGAAATCTCAGGGACTGCAGATGACAGGTACAGGTATGTGGACAAAAGATCGGATATTGGGGGTTCCTACTGCATCAGCACCGCTTCTAATATCCTATCTTCATGGTCCTGGACATTTGGGAAAACAATACATATCAGAGCATTACAAGTCACTGTTCTGTACACACCAATTGCAGAAATTGATAGACTGGTCGACTCATGCATGACTTGTGCACAGAACAATGTTCAAGGAAAAGCACACGGAAGACATGGGAATCTACCACCCCCTACAGGCCCTCTGCAAGATTTGCAGATGGATTACACACACATGCCAAAGCAACCCGGGAATATAAGATATCTCCTTGTAATAGTCTGTAGGTTCTCCGGATGGTGTGTAGCCATACCTACTTCAGGAGAAACAGCTGGTGTGACAGCTAGGGCATTGATAAATCAATAGATTTCACTGTATGGACTCCCTCGGGTAATTCATTCAGATCAGGGACCTGCTTTCCAGTCCAAACTAATACAAGAACTGATGAAGATTCTGGGTTTCCAGTGGAAGCTCAATATAGCCTATCACCCACAAAGCGCAGGAGTCGTGGAAAGAATGAACAGAACCATTAAGGATAGGTTAAAAAAGGCTACTTCAGGAACATTGAAAGATTGGCTGAAATTTCTACCCGCCATTCTCTACCAAATAATAACGACACCAAACAAACAGACAGGGTTGTCACCTTATGAAGTGTTATTCGGTAGACCCCCTAATACCCGTGAGGAACCAGATATTGACAGTAACATTTTTGCCTTGCATTTTTGCCTTTATGTTCAGGGAGTATACCAATGAACTAGAGACTGAGGACTTGAAAGATCAAAACTTTCCTGAACCGTTTAGTAAGCAGATGGTTCAGAGAATGAAACTGTCAGATGGTGGAAGACAATGGATAAATCCTTTCTTTTTCCGGAGGGTACTGACATGGGATGACAGGAGCAGGGTTGTCAAGGAAAAACCCCCTAAAAGAAAACTCCCCAGACCACCCCAATCTCCTTGTTCCACAACATCTTTCTCTGAAGAAATAGAGGGAAAGGAAACTCATACTGTTGATATAGACATTGAAACAAAAAAAAGTCGCAGGATCGGGATCACTAAGTGTCCCTCATCCCTGTTATACTGTTTGGTAATTATATGTATCCTCGCAATTCTCTATAGTATAGTAGTGATAACCATGAAAGCATTTATGACACACACACCGATACCAGTGAATGAAACCTTACATGAGAGAACAAAAAGATCTGCATCTAATTTTAATAGCTCCAATTATAAAAAAGAGAAAATCGCCTGTTGTACTAGAGGAGGAAATAAATTGTCACAATTAGGGATGAGCGAACTCGAACTGTATAGTTCGGGTTCGTACCGAATTTTGGGGTGTCCGTGACACGGACCCGAACCCGGACATTTTCGTAAAAGTCCGGGTTCGGGTTCGGTGTTCGTCGCTTTCTTCGCGCTTTTGTGACGCTTTCTTGGCGCTTTTGAAAGGCAACAAGCGTCATACTACTTGCCCCAAGAGGCCATCACAGCCATGCCTACTATTGGCATGGCTGTGATTGGCCAGAGCACCATGTGACCCAGCCTCTATTTAAGCTGGAGTCACATAGCGCCGCCCGTCACTCTGCTCTGATTAGCGTAGGGAGAGGTTGCGGCTGCGACAGTAGGGCGAGATTAGGCAGATTAACTCCTCCAAAGGACTTGATTAACTGATCGATCTGCAGCTGTGGATCATTGAGCTGCTGATCCTCAATTGCTCACTGTTTTTAGGCTGCCCAGACCGTTTGTCAGTCACATTTTTCTGGGGTGATCGGCGGCCATTTTGTGTCTTGTGGTGCGCCAGCACAAGCTGCGACCAAGTGCATTTAACCCTCAATGGTGTGGTTGTTTTTTGGCTAAAGCCTACATCTGGGTGAAGCTGTCACACCAAGTGCATTTAACCAGCAATAGTCTGTTTATTTTTTGGCCATATACTACATCAGGGGCAAGCTGCGCCTGTCACCAAGTGCATTTAACCCTCAATGGTGCGTTTGTTTTTTGGCTAAAGCCTACATCAGGGTGAAGCTGTCACACCAAGTGCATTTAACCAGCAATAGTCTGTTTATTTTTTGGCCATATACTACATCAGGGGCAAGCTGCGCCCGTCACCAAGTGCATTTAACCCTCAGTAGTGTGGTTGGTCAAGCTATCACACCAAGTGCATTTAACCAGCAATAGTCTGTTCATTTTTTGGCCATATACTAAATCAGGGGCAAGCTGCGCCCGTCACCAAGTGCATTTAACCAGCAATAGTCTGTTCATTTTTTGGCCATATACTACATCAGGGGCAAGCTGCGCCCGTCACCAAGTGCATTTAACCCTCAGTAGTGTGGTTGGTCAAGCTGTGACACCAAGTGCATTTAACCAGCAATAGTCTGTTCATTTTTTGGCCATATACTACATCAGGGGCAAGCTGCGCCCATCACCAAGTGCATTTAACCAGCAATAGTGTGGTTATTTTTTGGCCATATCCCAGTCTAATTCTGTCACTAAATCCATACCGGTCACCCAGCGCCTAAATACTAGGCCTCAAATTTATATCCCGCTAAATCTCTCGTTACCGCTGTCCTGTTGTGGCTGGGAAAGTTATTTAGTGTCCGTCAAAGCACATTTTTTGTTCTGGGTTGAAATACAATTCCCAATTTAGCAATTTAAAAATTTAGTGGTTTCTGCTGTATCAGAGCTATTTGAAATCTATCCCTAAAAGGGTATATAATATTCAAGGTGCACATAGGGTCATTCAGAATAACTTCACACACCCGCTACTGTGCATTTCCAAGTCTAATTCTGTCACTAAACCCATACCTGTCACCCAGCGCCTAAATACTAGGCCTCAAATTTATATTCTGCTAAATCTCTCGTTAACGCTGTCCTGTTGTGGCTGGGAAAGTTATTTAGTGTCCGTCAAAGCACATTTTTTGTTCTGGGTTGAAATACAATTCCCAATTTAGCAATTTCATAATTTAGTGGTTTCTGCTATATCAGAGCTATTTGAAATCTATCCCTAAAAGGGTATATAATATTCAAGGTGCACATTGGGTCATTCAGAATAACTTCACACACACCCGCTACTGTGTATTTCCAAGTCTAATTCTGTCACTAAACCCATACCTGTCACCCAGCGCCTAAATACTAGGCCTCAAATTCATATCCAGCTAAATCTGTCCTTAGTGCTGTAGCTGGGCGAGTTATTTAGTGTCCGTTCAAGCACATTTCTTGTTCTGGGTTGAAATACAATTCCCAATTTAGCAATTTCATAATTTAGTGGTTTCTGCTATATCAGAGCTATTTGAAATCTATCCCTAAAAGGGTATATAATATTCAAGGTGCACATTGGGTCATTCAGAATAACTTCACACACACCCGCTACTGTGTATTTCCAAGTCTAATTCTGTCACTAAACCCATACCTGTCACCCAGCGCCTAAATACTAGGCCTCAAATTTATATCCAGCTAAATCTGCCCTTAGTGCTGTAGCTGGGCGAGTTATTTAGTGTCCGTTCAAGCACATTTCTTGTTCTGGGTTGAAATACAATTCCCAATTTAGCAATTTCATAATTTAGTGGTTTCTGCTATATCAGAGCTATTTGAAATCTATCCCTAAAAGGGTATATAATATTCAAGGTGCACATAGGGTCATTCAGAATAACTTCACACACACGCTTCTGTGCATTTCCAAGTCTAATTCTGTCACTAAATCCATACCGGTCACCCAGCGCCTAAATACTAGGCCTCAAATTTATATCCCGCTGAATTTGAATACAATACATTGGGCCAAATAATATATTTGTTGTTGTGGTGAACCATAACAATGAGAAAAACATCTAGTAAGGGACGCGGACGTGGACATGGTCGTGGTGGTGTTAGTGGACCCTCTGGTGCTGGGAGAGGACGTGGCCGTTCTGCCACATCCACACGTCCTAGTGTACCAACTACCTCAGGTCCCAGTAGCCGCCAGAATTTACAGCGATATATGGTGGGGCCCAATGCCGTTCTAAGGATGGTAAGGCCTGAGCAGGTACAGGCATTAGTCAATTGGGTGGCCGACAGTGGATCCAGCACGTTCACATTATCTCCCACCCAGTCTTCTGCAGAAAGCGCACAGATGGCGCCTGAAAACCAACCCCATCAGTCTGTCACATCACCCCCATGCATACCAGGGAAACTGTCTCAGCCTCAAGTTATGCAGCAGTCTCTTATGCTGTTTGAAGACTCCGCTGGCAGGGTTTCCCAAGGGCATCCACCTAGCCCTTCCCCAGCGGTGAAAGACATAGAATGCACTGACGCACAACCACTTATGTTTCCTGATGATGAGGACATGGGAATACCACCTCAGCATGTCTCTGATGATGACGAAACACAGGTGCCAACTGCTGCGTCTTTCTGCAGTGTGCAGACTGAACAGGAGGTCAGGGATCAAGACTGGGTGGAAGACGATGCAGGGGACGATGAGGTCCTAGACCCCACATGGAATGAAGGTCGTGCCACTGACTTTCACAGTTCGGAGGAAGAGGCAGTGGTGAGACCGAGCCAACAGCGTAGCAAAAGAGGGAGCAGTGGGCAAAAGCAGAACACCCGCCGCCAAGAGACTCCGCCTGCTACTGACCGCCGCCATCTGGGACCGAGCACCCCAAAGGCAGCTTCAAGGAGTTCCCTGGCATGGCACTTCTTCAAACAATGTGCTGACGACAAGACCCGAGTGGTTTGCACGCTGTGCCATCAGAGCCTGAAGCGAGGCATTAACGTTCTGAACCTGAGCACAACCTGCATGACCAGGCACCTGCATGCAAAGCATGAACTGCAGTGGAGTAAACACCTTAAAACCAAGGAAGTCACTCAGGCTCCCCCTGCTACCTCTTCTGCTGCTGCTGCCGCCTCGGCCTATTCTGCTGCTGCCGCCTCGGCCTCTTCCTCCGCCTCTGGAGGAACGTTGGCACCTGCCGCCCAGCAAACAGGGGATGTACCACCAACACCACCACCACCACCTCCGTCACCAAGCGTCTCAACCATGTCACACGCCAGCGTTCAGCTCTCCATCTCACAAACATTTGATAGAAAGCGTAAATTCCCACCTAGCCACCCTCGATCCCTGGCCCTGAATGCCAGCATTTCTAAACTACTGGCCTATGAAATGCTGTCATTTAGGCTGGTGGACACAGACAGCTTCAAACAGCTCATGTCGCTTGCTGTCCCACAGTATGTTGTTCCCAGCCGGCACTACTTCTCCAAGAGAGCCGTGCCTTCCCTGCACAACCAAGTATCCGATAAAATCAAGTGTGCACTGCGCAACGCCATCTGTGGCAAGGTCCACCTAACCACAGATACGTGGACCAGTAAGCACGGCCAGGGACGCTATATCTCCCTAACTGCACACTGGGTAAATGTAGTGGCAGCTGGGCCCCAGGCGGAGAGCTGTTTGGCGCACGTCCTTCCGCCGCCAAGGATCGCAGGGCAACATTCTTTGCCTCCTGTTGCCACCTCCTCCTTCTCGGCTTCCTCCTCCTCTTCTTCCACCTGCTCATCCAGTCAGCCACACACCTTCACCACCAACTTCAGCACAGCCCGGGGTAAACGTCAGCAGGCCATTCTGAAACTCATATGTTTGGGGGACAGGCCCCACACCGCACAGGAGTTGTGGCGGGGTATAGAACAACAGACCGACGAGTGGTTGCTGCCGGTGAGCCTCAAGCCCGGCCTGGTGGTGTGTGATAATGGGCGAAATCTCGTTGCAGCTCTGGGACTAGCCAATTTGACGCACATCCCTTGCTTGGCGCATGTGCTGAATTTGGTGGTGCAGAAGTTCATTCACAACTACCCCGACATGTCAGAGCTGCTGCATAAAGTGCGGGCCGTCTGTTCGCGCTTCCGGCGTTCACATCCTGCTGCTGCTCGCCTGTCTGCGCTACAGCGTAACTTCGGCCTTCCCGCTCACCGCCTCATATGCGACGTGCCCACCAGGTGGAACTCCACCTTGCACATGCTGGACAGACTGTGCGAGCAGCAGCAGGCCATAGTGGAGTTTCAGCTGCAGCACGCACGGGTCAGTCGCACTACAGAACAGCACCACTTCACCACCAATGACTGGGCCTCCATGCGAGACCTGTGTGCCCTGTTGCGCTGTTTCGAGTACTCCACCAACATGGCCAGTGGCGATGACACCGTTATCAGCGTTACAATACCACTTCTATGTCTCCTTGAGAAAACACTTAGGGCGATGATGGAAGAGGAGGTGGCCCAGGAGGAGGAGGAGGAGGAGGAGGAAGAGGGGTCATTTTTAGCACTTTCAGGCCAGTCTCTTCGAAGTGACTCAGAGGGAGGTTTTTGGCAACAGCAGAGGCCAGGTACAAATGTGGCCAGCCAGGGCCCACTACTGGAGGACGAGGAGGACGAGGATGAGGAGGAGGTGGAGGAGGATGAGGATGAAGCATGGTCACAGCGGGGTGGCACCCAACGCAGCTCGGGTCCATCACTGGTGCGTGGCTGGGGGGAAAGGCAGGACGATGACGATACGCCTCCCACAGAGGACAGCTTGTCCTTATCCCTGGGCAGCCTGGCACACATGAGCGACTACATGCTGCAGTGCCTGCGCAACGACAGCAGAGTTGCCCACATTTTAACCTGTGCGGACTACTGGGTTGCCACCCTGCTGGATCCACGCTACAAAGACAATGTGCCCACCTTACTTCCTGCACTGGAGCGTGATAGGAAGATGCGCGAGTACAAGCGCACGTTGGTAGACGCGCTACTGAGAGCATTCCCAAATGTCACAGGGGAACAAGTGGAAGCCCAAGGCCAAGGCAGAGGAGGAGCAAGAGGTCGCCAAGGCAGCTGTGTCACGGCCAGCTCCTCTGAGGGCAGGGTTAGCATGGCAGAGATGTGGAAAACTTTTGTCAACACGCCACAGCTAACTGCACCACCACCTGATACGCAACGTGTTAGCAGGAGGCAACATTTCACTAACATGGTGGAACAGTACGTGTGCACACCCCTCCACGTACTGACTGATGGTTCGGCCCCATTCAACTTCTGGGTCTCTAAATTGTCCACGTGGCCAGAGCTAGCCTTTTATGCCTTGGAGGTGCTGGCCTGCCCGGCAGCCAGCGTTTTGTCTGAACGTGTATTCAGCACGGCAGGGGGCGTCATTACAGACAAACGCAGCCGCCTGTCTACAGCCAATGTGGACAAGCTGACGTTCATAAAAATGAACCAGGCATGGATCCCACAGGACCTGTCCGTCCCTTGTCCAGATTAGAAATTAACTACCTCCCCATAACCATATATTATTGGACTCCAGGGCACTTCCTCATTCAATCCTATTTTTATTTTCATTTTACCATTATATTGCGAGGCTACCCAAAGTTGAATGAACCTCTCCTCTGCCTGTGTGCTAGGCCTAAATATATGCCAATGGACTGTTGCAGTGGTGGCTGACATGAAGCCTGATTCTCTGCTATGACATGCAGACTAATTCTCTGCTGACATGAAGCCAGATTGTCTGTTACGGGACCTCTCTCCTCTGCCTGGGTGCTGGGCCTAAATTTATGACAATGGACTGTTGCAGTGGTGGCTGACGTGAAGCCTGATTCTCTGCTATGACATGCAGACTGATTCTCTGCTGACATGAAGCCAGATTGTCTGTTACGGGACCTCTCTGCTCTGCCTGTGTGCTAGGCCTAAATATATGCCAATGGACTGTTGCAGTGGTGGCTGACGTGAAGCCTCATTCTCTGCTATGACATGCAGACTGATTCTCTGCTGACATGAAGCCAGATTCTCTGTTACGGGACCTCCCTCCTCTGCCTGGGTGCTGGGCCTAAATATA
Source organism: Bufo gargarizans (assembly GCF_014858855.1). Classification (NCBI taxonomy): domain Eukaryota; kingdom Metazoa; phylum Chordata; class Amphibia; order Anura; family Bufonidae; genus Bufo; species Bufo gargarizans. Next base: position 335,435 of record NW_025334223.1, on the reverse strand, counting down.
TGCCAATGGACTGTTGCAGTGGTGGCTGACGTGAAGCCTCATTCTCTGCTATGACATGCAGACTGATTCTCTGCTGACATGAAGCCAGATTCTCTGTTACGGGACCTCTCTCCTCTGCCTGTGTGTGTGCTGGGCCTAAATATATGCCAATGGACTGTTGCAGTGGTGGCTGACGTGAAGCCTCATTCTCTGCTATGACATGCAGACTGATTCTCTGCTGACATAAAGCCAGATTCTCTGTTACGGGACCTCTCTCCTCTGCCTGGGTGCTGGGCCTAAATATATGACAATGGACTGTTGCATTGGTGGCTGACGTGAAGCCTGATTCTCTGCTATGATATGAAGACTGATTCTCTGCTGACATGAAGCCAGATTGTCTGTTACGGGACCTCTCTCCTCTGCCTGGGTGCCTGGGCCTAAATATATGACAATGGACTGTTACAGTGGTGGCTGACGTGAAGCCTGATTCTCTGCTATGACATGCAGACTGATTCTCTGCTGACATGAAGCCAGATTCTCTGTTACGGGACCTCTCTCCTCTGCCTGTGTGTGTGCTGGGCCTAAATATATGCCAATGGACTGTTGCAGTGGTGGCTGACGTGAAGCCTCATTCTCTGCTATGACATGCAGACTGATTCTCTGCTGACATGAAGCCAGATTCTCTGTTACGGGACCTCTCTCCTCTGCCTGGGTGCTGGGCCTAAATATCTGACAATGGACTGTTGCATTGGTGGCTGACGTGAAGCCTGATTCTCTGCTATGATATGAAGACTGATTCTCTGCTGACATGAAGCCAGATTGTCTGTTACGGGACCTCTCTCCTCTGCCTGGGTGCCTGGGCCTAAATATATGACAATGGACTGTTACAGTGGTGGCTTACGTGAAGCCTGATTCTCTGCTATGACATGCAGACTGATTCTCTGCTGACATGAAGCCAGATTCTCTGTTACGGGACCTCTCTCCTCTGCCTGTGTGTGTGCTGGGCCTAAATATATGCCAATGGACTGTTGCAGTGGTGGCTGACGTGAAGCCTCATTCTCTGCTATGACATGCAGACTGATTCTCTGCTGACATGAAGCCAGATTCTCTGTTACGGGACCTCTCTCCTCTGCCTGTGTGTGTGCTGGGCCTAAATATATGCCAATGGACTGTTGCAGTGGTGGCTGACGTGAAGCCTCATTCTCTGCTATGACATGCAGACTAATTCTCTGCTGACATGAAGACAGATTCTCTGTTACGGGACCTCCCTCCTCTGCCTGGGTGCTGGGCCTAAATATATGCCAATGGACTGTTGCAGTGGTGGCTGACGTGAAGCCTCATTCTCTGCTATGACATGCAGACTAATTCTCTGCTGACATGAAGCCAGATTCTCTGTTACGGGACCTCCCTCCTCTGCCTGGGTGCTGGGCCTAAATATATGCCAATGGACTGTTGCAGTGGTGGCTGACGTGAAGCCTCATTCTCTGCTATGACATGCAGACTAATTCTCTGCTGACATGAAGCCAGATTCTCTGTTACGGGACCTCTCTCCTCTGCCTGGGTGCCGGGGCCTAAATATCTGAGAATGGACTGTTCCAGTGGTGGGTGACGGGAAGCCAGATTCTCTGCTATGGAACCTCTCTCCAATTGATTTTGGTTAATTTTTATTTATTTAATTTTTATTTTAATTCATTTCCCTATCCACATTTGTTTGCAGGGGATTTACCTACATGTTGCTGCCTTTTGCAGCCCTCTAGCTCTTTCCTGGGCTGTTTTACAGCCTTTTTAGTGCCGAAAAGTTCGGGTCCCCATTGACTTCAATGGGGTTCGGGTTCGGGACGAAGTTCGGATCGGGTTCGGATCCCGAACCCGAACATTTCCGGGATGTTCGGCCGAACTTCTCGAACCCGAACATCCAGGTGTTCGCTCAACTCTAGTCACAATCAATGTTGAATAGAATTATAGATTGGCATGAGCAGAAGAAGGAAGGGGTATGTAAAATAGACGCTATAATCGTAATTATCAGGGCGTCCCCAAAGAATACCTCCCTATGTCTATCACCCAATCCAACTGACAGAGCCACTAGGAGGAAAATACAGGAATTAAAAAGACAAGGAACTCAGAAGAAAAGTCTCCTCTCCGAGACAACCTTCAGAGAAAATATAATAGACACACCGTCTTTCCCAAATGATAAGCTAGAACCATTAAACTGGCCAGACCCAAGTAATGTGCCACATCATTTCTTGCTAATGCATGAATTTGGAAAACAACAGTCAGAGGGAAAAGGAGACTGTTGGGTTTGTTCGCACATGCATTCAGGGGAGCACATTTATCCAATGCTAGCAAAGCCTATGCGCCTTCCTTCCCTTATCAACCTAACAGACCTGGAGACAGTACAAATCACAACAACTAACAAACCATTCTTGATACAAGGGTATTCTGAGTCTCCAAACTTTTGTTTTTTAAATGGTCATTATTCTAGGGATATTAAATATTTTGCTAATGCTAGATTCTGTGCAAACACAGACGTTAACTTCACACTGTTGGACATAGAAAGTTATATTACAAAATCAAACAGTGGACATAAAAGGGCTCAATACAGTCGCCATTGCCGATGCTGATGAAAGAATAGAAAGAATGTTTCAGTACAATCTTACAGAATGTCCATCTTATAAGCCCCAGGTCAATCAAGGCCCATTAACTTCTTGGTTGAAGCAAGTAAACAAAACGGACATTAGGTATGGAAGTACTGACCCTATTAACATAGTTCAACGGATGTGTCTAATGGGGCTAAGAAGTGGGCAAAATACCTTCAGTGATGTTCCAGCACCTCGTCTACCAAAGGGCTGGGTAGTGTGTTGTGGATTATGGTGCCATACTACAATCCCTTTTCCTAAAGATCCTAGTTCAAAAGGTTGGTGCACTATGGTCCAACTCTTCCCATACATGAGTGCACAATCGGGAAAAGAAGTACGGATGGGACCAGCCCATGGGGTGCTCATTTTCCATAACACACACAGAAAAAAGAGGGCACTGACGAGCACATGGGAGAAGTTTTACATGAGCATCTTAGGCCCGTCGGGAACTGCAATGGCCCTAGTAAGATTAGATGCCTTCCAAGAATTAGTCGAGGGATGGGTTAATATCACCACAAAAGACCTGGGGATGATAAATGAAGAAATGAGAAAAATAAGGATGGAACAGGAGGTGATTAGGCAGAGACAGGAGAGACTGATGATGGCAGTCACTGGACTGTGTGATCAAACAGAAAACAAACAAATCTGTTGCATTTATTTCTCCAACTTCACCAAAAACACAAAGGACATTGAGGTACCAGATTACTATGATATAATCAACAGTCATCAAGAGGAAAGGGAGAGATTACAAGGGGCATTACACAATATGCCAGGGTCATGGAACCCTTTTGACTTGATAGGAGACTGGACAGGAGGTATCTTTTCCGGAATTTTCAACTTCTTCAGAAAGGCAGGCGTTATTTTGATGACTTTAGTATTCCTACTCCTTATATATTGTTTAATAAAGTTCACAATATGGGGAATGGGAAAGACCTCTCAATTGATAAAGCATAAGAAACCACCAGAAGATTCAGGTGAATATGTCACCCTTAAAAAGAAAAGTGCTCTGAGAAAGATACCGAGACATGGTGTGTGGTATAAGGAGTGATCATATGGAATGGGAATTCCATATGATCAAAGAGGGGATTGTAAGGAATTTATGTCTGTATCCACACACATTCAAATACATGTATTAATTCAGCCTTATATGCTTGTATTAATGTATACAGAGTTCTTTAAAGGAAATATTTTATATTCTTATAACAATAAGTCTAGTAACACAAGCTAGCAGGAAGTGGCTGTCTGAAGCTCAAAACCGCATGGCTAGAAAGAGATATGCATGCTTTGCAAAAGAATGCCACATTTATGATGAAGGTATCTGGAGAGAGAATTGCTGAATGCATGACATCATAGCTGCAGAAACATATATATGCATATATACCTTTTCACACTTATATCGAATATGTGCATTAGACATATATTTTACATTTGCTATAATACTGGTTATATAAGCATCTTGTATATTGACGTTCACCTTTGGTTTAGATAAGTGAAGGATGTTTTATCAGATAAATGTTGGTACAAAATAAACAAAGATGATTCCACGAAATATTTGAACAGACTGAAGGTTGACAAACATGGTGGTTAGATATCTAAATTCTAAGAATTATAAATGCGTCACATATGTACCTTGTTTCTAAGAAATTATCATGACTTTTTTACTTTGGCTGTATAAAGGGGAAATTGATCAATTCGTTACCTGATTGGATTAAACGAAGGGGAGGTCGGGATGTTAATTTGCGGTTTGCATCTATAAATTGTCCACGATTTCAAAATAAAGGGGCAGCCATTTTAAACCTATCAACGTGTATTGGTCTTCAGTGGTTGTCCGGCCGGTGATTCACACACAGACAAACCAGGGGCCCTTTCAGAAACCTTCCAAAAATTTCCCCATTCTAGAAACTACACCCCTTAAGGTATTCAAAACAGTTTTTTTAAACTTTATTAACCCTTTAGGTCTTCCACAAGAGTTAATGGCAGATTGAGAAACAATTTCGAAATTTCTATTTTTGGGAAAATTTTCCAATATAATCAATTTTTTCCAGGAGTAAAACAAGGGTTAACTGCCAAACAAAACTCAAAATGGGTTTCCCTGATTCTGTAGTTTGCAGAAACACCCCATATGTGGTCGTAAACTACTGTTTGGCCGAACGGGAGCACATAGAAGGAGGGGAACACCATATGGGTTTTGGAAGGCAGATTTTGCAGGACTGTTTATACCATGTCCCATTTCAAGCCCCCTGTTGCACCCCTAGAATAGAAATTTCAAAAAAGTGACTCCATCTAAGAAAGTACACCCCTCAAGGTATTCAAAACTGGGTTTACAAACTTTGTTAACCCTTTAGGTGTTCCACAAGAGTTAATGGCAGATGGAGAAACAATTTTGAAATTTCTATTTTTTGGAAAATTTTCCAATTTAACCCTTACTTTATTATTGGAAAAAATGGGTTGCCCTGATTCTGTAGTTTGCAGAAACACCCCATATGTGGTCGTAAACTACTATTTGGCTAAACGGCAGGACATAGAAGAAGAGGAACGTCATATGGTTTTTCGAAGGCAGATTTTGCTGGACTGGTTTATTTACACCATGTACCCTTTCAAGCCCCCTGATGCACCCCTAGAGTTGAAACTCCATAAAAGTGACCCCATCTAGGAAACTACGGGATAAGGTGGTTGTTGTTTTGGGACTATTTTAGGGGTAAATATGATTTTTGGTTGCTCTATATTACTCTTTTTTGAGGCAATGTAACAAAAAAATTTAATTCTAAAATTGTTTCTACATTCGCTATTTAGTTTTGTGGAACACCTAAAGGGTTAACATAGTTTGTAAAGTAACTTTTGAATACCTTGAGGGGTGTAGTTTCTTAGATGGGGTCACTTTTTTGGAGTTTCTAGTCTAGGCTACATCAGGGGGGCTTCTAATGGGACATGGTGTAAAAATAAAAACTGTCCATCAAAATCTGCCTTCCAGAAACCGTATGGAGTTCCCTTCGTTCTATGCCCTGCCGTGCGGCTATATAGCCATTTACGACCACATATGGGGTGTTTCTGCAAACTACAGAATCGGGGCAATAAATATTTAGTTTTGTTTGGCTGTTAACCCTTGCTTTATTACCGGCAAAATGGATTCAAATTAAAATTTTGCCCAAAAATGGGTGTTTTGGCACCGTTTTTATTTTATATTTTTAACAACGTTCATCCGAGGCGTTTGGTCAAAAGTTATTTTTATAGCGACAAGTTTTACGCACGCGACGATGCCCAATATGTATGGCTCTCAGACTTTGGAGACACTAAGCAGGCATCCTAAAACTGTGGCCCTCCAGATGTTGTAAAACTACAATTCCCACCATGCCCTGCTGATGGCTGTAGGTTGTCTGGGCATGCTGGGAGTTATAGTTTTACAACATCTGGAGGGCCGCAGTTTGAGGATGGTTGCACTAAAACTAAAAATTTTTGGGGAAAGAAAAATTGTTTCCGTGTCTCCAAAGTCTGAGAGCCATAGTTTATTATGTTCTCTAGTGGACTGTTGGGGATTATAAAAATGTAGTACTCCATCGAAGTGTGATACTCCCTGAAGCAATCGATAACGCAGAGGTCCGGATGATCGGGGCACGTGTCGCACTGAGTGGTGGTGTCCTTCCGTATCCCCCTCCTGCGACACACTGCACTTTTTTTGGGTTCGTCCCTTCTTTCCAGTATGGGGGACCACACCTGGAAAGTGTTGGCCAGGGACGATCCGGGCGCCTCCAATTCCCGAGGTACTCCAGCCTGCTCTTTCCCGGTCCGAAAAGATCAGGGCCTTGAGGACTGCCTCTGTGCTGCCAGCGCTTTGGGATAGTACAAAAGAGTTGTACATGGCAACCTGTACCAAGTAGACCGCATTTTTTTTGTACCATGCCCGGGTTTTGCGCATGGTGTTATATGGCTTGAGGACTTGATCAGAGAGATCAACTCCTCCCATATACCGATTGTAGTCGACGATACAATCGGGCTTGAGGACCGTTGCCGTGGTACCTCGCACAGAGACTGGAGTGGTGCTGTTACCGTGGATTGTGGACAGCATAAAGACATCCCTCTTGTCCTTATACCTGACCAGCAACAGGTTTCCACTGGTAAGTGCACGGGTCTCACCCCTGGGGATAGGTACCTGGAGGGGGTAGGCAGGGAGGCCGCGTTGATTTTTCCGCACGGTCCCACAAGCGAACGTGGATCTGGCGGCAAGGGACCTGAACAAGGGAATGCTGGTATAAAAGTTATCCACGTACAAGTGGTAACTGTTATCCAGCAGTGGGTACATAAGGTCCCACACGAGTTTCCCGCTAACACCCAGAGTGGGGGGACATTCTGGGGGTTGAATACGGGAATCTCACCCCTCGTACACCTGAAATTTGTAAGTGTACCCTGAGGTACTCTCACAAATTTTGTATAGCTTCACGCCATACCTCGCCCGCTTTGTGGAAATATATTGGCGGAAACTGAGTCTCCCCTTGAACGCAACGAGAGACTCATTAACCGCGACCTCCCTTCCAGGTACGTAGGCCTGCTGAAATTTGGCCCCAAAGTGATCGATGACCGGCCGTATCTTATACAGCTGCTCATAGGCAGGATCACCTCAGGGTGGACATGCTGCATTATCGGAATAATGCAGACATTTCCGGATGGCCTCAAACCGGGGACGTGTCATTACCATACTGTACAGTGGGGTCTGGTATAGGACGTCCCCACTCCTGTATTGCCTGACACTGGGTTTTTGGACTAGACCCATATGCAGCACGAGGCCCCAAAATGTCCTCATCTCGGCTGCACTGACCGGCGTCCAGCCACCGGGTCTAACCAAAAATGAGCCTGGGTTTTGAGCGACGAACTGTTGGGCGTACAGATTTGTCTGCTCCACCATCAGATTCACCAGTGGGTTACTGAAAAAAAAACTAAAATAGTCAATTTCAGTAAACCTCACTGTGGGAATCTGGATTCCAGGATTGCCAGCAAAATCCGGAATCTCAGGCTCAAAGTCCACTGGGGGACACCAGCTAAGTTCATCAGCAGGGGGCTCCGGTGAACTTATTTGGTGGGCCGGGAAACCAGTACGAACCCCAGGGCGGCTCGTACTAGGGTGGGCCACAGGATCCCTAGCATGTGGGGCCCCTGTCTCCGCCGCCTTGGTGGCTCATCGTCATCCGATGATGATGAGGAGGATGCGGATGATAAAAGGAATGTGGGGTCATCCTCATCCTCACTGGGGCTCTCAGAGTCGAAGGCAATCTGGGCATATGCCTCCTCGGCCGAGAACACCCGGCGGGCCATGGGTGTGTATGCGTGCGTGTGTGGCAAACTTTATTATATGTGCGTGTGTGTGGGGGCAACGGGTGTTCGCGTACTAAAAAAGGCAAGAAAAAAAGGGCAAGTGTTAGAAAAAAAAAATATTAAACCTTGCTGATCAGCGGTACAACGGCTGGTAGGGGGGGCAAGTGGCAGGGGGGGGCTGGGGTCTGATAGATGGATCAAAGAAAGTTTGGAATAAAAGTGCTTTTTTTTTTTCCTAACTAACTTTTCCCTTCTTTCCTTGACTAACGGTGCTTCTCCCTCACTGACCCTAACCTACCTGGGTGGCGATGGGTGCAGGAGGGTGATGGATGGCGATTAGGGGGACACAGGAGCTGGTGCTGGACGATGCTGCCGGGTGCTTGTGCAGAACAGGAAGAGGAGGGGAGAGAGGAGCGCAGGAAGTTTGGTGAGCGCAGGAAGCACCAGGGCCAGCACCGCCTCTCCAAATCTTCGGACCTGCGGTTTTCTGCGATAGCCGATACGGGGGGGGTCAAATGACCCCCCCCCCCTGCGTTGTTACGGGATGCCGGCTGAATGATTTCAGCCGGCATCCCGTTGCGATTAACCACCGCGGCGCCGGAATCCCGATTTAAAGTTAGGACGTACCGATACGCCCTGAGTCCTTAAGGACTCGGGAAATAGGGCGTACCGATACGCCCTGCGTCCTTAAGGGGTTAAATGTTTAAAAAAAACCTGTACCATCATGTTCATGTTACTGAACTAGCTGCTGCGGCCGGAGGAGGAGATCGTGGCTGGCCCTGTCAATCAACACGACGAGGGGGCTTTTTTTTGCGGCGGCTACCAGCAAGTAGACGCCCTACTTGCTGGTAGAGACTAGAGTTGAGCGAACACCTGGATGTTCGGGTTCGAGAAGTTCGGCCGAACATCCCGGAAATGTTCGGGTTCGGGATCCGAACCCGATCCGAACTTCGTCCCGAACCTGAACCCCATTGAAGTCAATGGGGACCCGAACTTTTCGGCACTAAAAAGGCTGTAAAACAGCCCAGGAAAGAGCTAGAGGGCTGCAAAAGGCAGCAACATGTAGGTAAATCCCCTGCAAACAAATGTGGATAGGGAAATGAATTAAAATAAAAATTAAATAAATAAAAATTAACCAAAATCAATTGGAGAGAGGTTCCATAGCAGAGAATCTGGCTTCCCGTCACCCACCACTGGAACAGTCCATTCTCAGATATTTAGGCCCCGGCACCCAGGCAGAGGAGAGAGGTCCCGTAACAGAGAATCTGGCTTCATGTCAGCAGAGAATTAGTCTGCATGTCATAGCAGAGAATGAGGCTTCACGTCAGCCACCACTGCAACAGTCCATTGGCATATATTTAGGCCCAGCACACACACAGGCAGAGGAGAGAGGTCCCGTAACAGAGAATCTGGCTTCATGTCAGCAGAGAATCAGTCTGCATGTCATAGCAGAGAATGAGGCTTCACGTCAGCCACCACTGCAACAGTCCATTGGCATATATTTAGGCCCAGCACACACACAGGCAGAGGAGAGAGGTCCCGTAACAGAGAATCTGGCTTCATGTCAGCAGAGAATCAGTCTGCATGTCATAGCAGAGAATGAGGCTTCACGTCAGCCACCACTGCAACAGTCCATTGGCATATATTTAGGCCCAGCACACACACAGGCAGAGGAGAGAGGTCCCGTAACAGACAATCTGGCTTCATGTCAGCAGAGAATCAGTCTGCATGTCATAGCAGAGAATCAGGCTTCACGTCAGCCACCACTGCAACAGTCCATTGTCATAAATTTAGGCCCAGCACCCAGGCAAAGGAGAGAGGTCCCGTAACAGACAATCTGGCTTCATGTCAGCAGAGAATTAGTCTGCATGTCATAGCAGAGAATCAGGCTTCATGTCAGCCACCACTGCAACAGTCCATTGGCATATATTTAGGCCTAGCACACAGGCAGAGGAGAGGTTCATTCAACTTTGGGTAGCCTCGCAATATAATGGTAAAATGAAAATAAAAATAGGATTGAATGAGGAAGTGCCCTGGAGTCCAATAATATATGGTTATGGGGAGGTAGTTAATGTCTAATCTGGACAAGGGACGGACAGTTCCTGTGGGATCCATGCCTGGTTCATTTTTATGAACGTCAGCTTGTCCACATTGGCTGTAGACAGGCGGCTGCGTTTGTCTGTAATGACGCCCCCTGCCGTGCTGAATACACGTTCAGACAAAACGCTGGCTGCCGGGCAGGCCAGCACCTCCAAGGCATAAAAGGCTAGCTCTGGCCACGTGGACAATTTAGAGACCCAGAAGTTGAATGGGGCCGAACCATCAGTCAGTACGTGGAGGGGTGTGCACACGTACTGTTCCACCATGTTAGTGAAATGTTGCCTCCTGCTAACACGTTGCGTATCAGGTGGTGGTGCAGTTAGCTGTGGCGTGTTGACAAAAGTTTTCCACATCTCTGCCATGCTAACCCTGCCCTCAGAGGAGCTGGCCGTGACACAGCTGCCTTGGCGACCTCTTGCTCCTCCTCTGCCTTGGCCTTGGGCTTCCACTTGTTCCCCTGTGACATTTGGGAATGCTCTCAGTAGCGCGTCTACCAACGTGCGCTTGTACTCGCGCATCTTCCTATCACGCTCCAGTGCAGGAAGTAAGGTGGGCACATTGTCTTTGTAGCGTGGATCCAGCAGGGTGGCAACCCAGTAGTCCGCACAGGTTAAAATGTGGGCAACTCTGCTGTCGTTGCGCAGGCACTGCAGCATGTAGTCGCCCATGTGTGCCAGGCTGCCCAGGGATAAGGACAAGCTGTCCTCTGTGGGAGGCGTATCGTCATCGTCCTGCCTTTCCCCCCAGCCACGCACCAGTGATGGACCCGAGCTGCGTTGGGTGCCACCCCGCTGTGACCATGCTTCATCCTCATCCTCCTCCACCTCCTCCTCATCCTCGTCCTCCTCGTCCTCCAGTAGTGGGCCCTGGCTGGCCACATTTGTACCTGGCCTCTGCTGTTGCCAAAAACCTCCCTCTGAGTCACTTCGAAGAGACTGGCCTGAAAGTGCTAAAAATGACCCCTCTTCCTCCTCCTCCTCCTCCTCCTCCTGGGCCACCTCCTCTTCCATCATCGCCCTAAGTGTTTTCTCAAGGAGACATAGAAGTGGTATTGTAACGCTGATAACGGTGTCATCGCCACTGGCCATGTTGGTGGAGTACTCGAAACAGCGCAACAGGGCACACAGGTCTCGCATGGAGGCCCAGTCATTGGTGGTGAAGTGGTGCTGTTCTGTAGTGCGACTGACCCGTGCGTGCTGCAGCTGAAACTCCACTATGGCCTGCTGCTGCTCGCACAGTCTGTCCAGCATGTGCAAGGTGGAGTTCCACCTGGTGGGCACGTTGCATATGAGGCGGTGAGCGGGAAGGCCGAAGTTACGCTGTAGTGCAGACAGGCGAGCAGCAGCAGGATGTGAACGCCGGAAGCGCGAACAGACGGCCCGCACTTTATGCAGCAGCTCTGACATGTCGGGGTAGTTGTGAATGAACTTCTGCACCACCAAATTCAGCACATGCGCCAAGCAAGGGATGTGCGTCAAATTGGCTAGTCCCAGAGCTGCAACGAGATTTCGCCCATTATCACACACCACCAGGCCGGGCTTGAGGCTCACCGGCAGCAACCACTCGTCGGTCTGTTGTTCTATACCCCGCCACAACTCCTGTGCGGTGTGGGGCCTGTCCCCCAAACATATGAGTTTCAGAATGGCCTGCTGACGTTTACCCCGGGCTGTGCTGAAGTTGGTGGTGAAGGTGTGTGGCTGACTGGATGAGCAGGTGGAAGAAGAGGAGGAGGAAGCCGAGAAGGAGGAGGTGGCAACAGGAGGCAAAGAATGTTGCCCTGCGATCCTTGGCGGCGGAAGGACGTGCGCCAAACAGCTCTCCGCCTGGGGCCCAGCTGCCACTACATTTACCCAGTGTGCAGTTAGGGAGATATAGCGTCCCTGGCCGTGCTTACTGGTCCACGTATCTGTGGTTAGGTGGACCTTGCCACAGATGGCGTTGCGCAGTGCACACTTGATTTTATCGGATACTTGGTTGTGCAGGGAAGGCACGGCTCTCTTGGAGAAGTAGTGCCGGCTGGGAACAACATACTGTGGGACAGCAAGCGACATGAGCTGTTTGAAGCTGTCTGTGTCCACCAGCCTAAATGACAGCATTTCATAGGCCAGTAGTTTAGAAATGCTGGCATTCAGGGCCAGGGATCGAGGGTGGCTAGGTGGGAATTTACGCTTTCTATCAAATGTTTGTGAGATGGAGAGCTGAACGCTGGCGTGTGACATGGTTGAGACGCTTGGTGACGGAGGTGGTGGTGGTGGTGTTGGTGGTACATCCCCTGTTTGCTGGGCGGCAGGTGCCAACGTTCCTCCAGAGGCGGAGGAAGAGGCCGAGGCGGCAGCAGCAGAATAGGCCGAGGCGGCAGCAGCAGAAGAGGTAGCAGGGGGAGCCTGAGTGACTTCCTTGGTTTTAAGGTGTTTACTCCACTGCAGTTCATGCTTTGCATGCAGGTGCCTGGTCATGCAGGTTGTGCTCAGGTTCAGAACGTTAATGCCTCGCTTCAGGCTCTGATGGCACAGCGTGCAAACCACTCGGGTCTTGTCGTCAGCACATTGTTTGAAGAAGTGCCATGCCAGGGAACTCCTTGAAGCTGCCTTTGGGGTGCTCGGTCCCAGATGGCGGCGGTCAGTAGCAGGCGGAGTCTCTTGGCGGCGGGTGTTCTGCTTTTGCCCACTGCTCCCTCTTTTGCTACGCTGTTGGCTCGGTCTCACCACTGCCTCTTCCTCCGAACTGTGAAAGTCAGTGGCACGACCTTCATTCCATGTGGGGTCTAGGACCTCATCGTCCCCTGCATCGTCTTCCACCCAGTCTTGATCCCTGACCTCCTGTTCAGTCTGCACACTGCAGAAAGACGCAGCAGTTGGCACCTGTGTTTCGTCATCATCAGAGACATGCTGAGGTGGTATTCCCATGTCCTCATCATCAGGAAACATAAGTGGTTGTGCGTCAGTGCATTCTATGTCTTTCACCGCTGGGGAAGGGCTAGGTGGATGCCCTTGGGAAACCCTGCCAGCGGAGTCTTCAAACAGCATAAGAGACTGCTGCATAACTTGAGGCTGAGACAGTTTCCCTGGTATGCATGGGGGTGATGTGACAGACTGATGGGGTTGGTTTTCAGGCGCCATCTGTGCGCTTTCTGCAGAAGACTGGGTGGGAGATAATGTGAACGTGCTGGATCCACTGTCGGCCACCCAATTGACTAATGCCTGTACCTGCTCAGGCCTTACCATCCTTAGAACGGCATTGGGCCCCACCATATATCGCTGTAAATTCTGGCGGCTACTGGGACCTGAGGTAGTTGGTACACTAGGACGTGTGGATGTGGCAGAACGGCCACGTCCTCTCCCAGCACCAGAGGGTCCACTAACACCACCACGACCATGTCCACGTCCGCGTCCCTTACTAGATGTTTTTCTCATTGTTATGGTTCACCACAACAACAAATATATTATTTGGCCCAATGTATTGTATTCAAATTCAGCGGGATATAAATTTGAGGCCTAGTATTTAGGCGCTGGGTGACCGGTATGGATTTAGTGACAGAATTAGACTTGGAAATGCACAGAAGCGTGTGTGTGAAGTTATTCTGAATGACCCAATGTGCACCTTGAATATTATATACCCTTTTAGGGATAGATTTCAAATAGCTCTGATACAGCAGAAACCACTAAATTATGAAATTGCTAAATTGGGAATTGTATTTCAACCCAGAACAAGAAATGTGCTTGAACGGACACTAAATAACTCGCCCAGCTACAGCACTAAGGACAGATTTAGCTGGATATAAATTTGAGGCCTAGTATTTAGGCGCTGGGTGACAGGTATGGGTTTAGTGACAGAATTAGACTTGGAAATACACAGTAGCGGGTGTGTGTGAAGTTATTCTGAATGACCCAATGTGCACCTTGAATATTATATACCCTTTTAGGGATAGATTTCAAATAGCTCTGATATAGCAGAAACCACTAAATTATGAAATTGCTAAATTGGGAATTGTATTTCAACCCAGAACAAAAAATGTGCTTTGACGGACACTAAATAACTTTCCCAGCCACAACAGGACAGCGTTAACGAGAGATTTAGCAGGATATAAATTTGAGGCCTAGTATTTAGGCGCTGGGTGACAGGTATGGGTTTAGTGACAGAATTAGACTTGGAAATACACAGTAGCGGGTGTGTGAAGTTATTCTGAATGACCCAATGTGCACCTTGAATATTATATACCCTTTTAGGGATAGATTTCAAATAGCTCTGATATAGCAGAAACCACTAAATTATGAAATTGCTAAATTGGGAATTGTATTTCAACCCAGAACAAGAAATGTGCTTGAACGGACACTAAATAACTCGCCCAGCTACAGCACTAGGGACAGATTTAGCTGGATATAAATTTGAGGCCTAGTATTTAGGCGCTGGGTGACAGGTATGGGTTTAGTGACAGAATTAGACTTGGAAATACACAGTAGCGGGTGTGTGTGAAGTTATTCTGAATGACCCAATGTGCACCTTGAATATTATATACCCTTTTAGGGATAGATTTCAAATAGCTCTGATATAGCAGAAACCACTAAATTATGAAATTGCTAAATTGGGAATTGTATTTCAACCCAGAACAAGAAATGTGCTTGAACGGACACTAAATAACTCGCCCAGCTACAGCACTAAGGACAGATTTAGCGGGATATAAATTTGAGGCCTAGTATTTAGGCGCTGGGTGACCGGTATGGATTTAGTGACAGAATTAGACTGGGATATGGCCAAAAATAAACAGACTATTGCTGGTTAAATGCACTTGGTGTGACAGCTTCACCCTGATGTAGGCTTTAGCCCAAAAACAACCACACCATTGAGGGTTAAATGCACTTGGTGACAGGCGCAGCTTGCCCCTGATTTAGTATATGGCCAAAAAATGAACAGACTATTGCTGGTTAAATGCACTTGGTGTGACAGCTTGACAAACCACACTACTGAGGGTTAAATGCACTTGGTGACGGGCGCAGCTTGCCCCTGATGTAGTATATGGCCAAAAAATAAACAGACTATTGCTGGTTAAATGCACTTGGTGTGACAGCTTCACCCTGATGTAGGCTTTAGCCAAAAAACAACCACACCATTGAGGGTTAAATGCACTTGGTGACAGGCGCAGCTTGCCCCTGATGTAGTATATGGCCAAAAAAAAACAGACTATTGCTGGTTAAATGCACTTGGTGTGACAGCTTCACCCTGATGTAGGCTTTAGCCAAAAAACAACCACACCATTGAGGGTTAAATGCACTTGGTCGCAGCTTGTGTTGGCGCACCACAAGACACAAAATGGCCGCCGATCACCCCAGAAAAAAGTGACTGACAAACGGTCTGGGCAGCCTAAAAACAGTGAGCAATTGAGTATCAGCAGCTCAATGACCCACAGCTGCAGATCGATCAATAATCAAGTCTTTTGGAGGAGTTAATCTGCCTAATCTCGCCCTACTGTCGCAGCCGCAACCTCTCCCTACGCTAATCAGAGCAGAGTGACGGGCGGCACTATGTGACTCCAGCTTAAATAGAGGCTGGGTCACATGGTGCTCTGGCCAATCACAGCCATGCCAATAGTAGGCATGGCTGTGATGGCCTCTTGGGGCAAGTAGTATGACGCTTGTTGATTGGCTGCTTTGCAGCCTTTCAAAAAGCGCCAAGAAAGCGTCACAAAAGCGCGAAGAAAGCGACGAACACCGAACCCGAACCCGGACTTTTACGAAAACTATACAGTTCGAGTTCGCTCATCCCTAGTAGAGACCTAATTTACATATTATAAAAGTTCATTTTTATAAGAAACTGCTGAATTAAAGTAAGTAACACCATTATATTTTCATATATCGCAGTATAAGGAATTTAACTAGCCCAAAAAAAAAAATGACTTTAGTGGGGTGACAGAAGCCCTTTAAGTTGCTTGTGGGCCAATGACTCATTGCCCCACAAGCAAGAAGCAGGGAAGAATCATGTGTTCAGATGGAAAAAATTACAAATATTCAAAAAACTAATATATAGCAATATATTCAAAATATTCACGAATTCTCGAAGTGCCAATATTTGAGATTAAAATTTGCGATTCAAATATTCGCGAACTGAGTCAACACAGTGGCCCAGTCACATAGTGGTGAGCTGGCAACTGCATGAGTCATGCTGTTGGAGGGGAAGTACCATCAGTGGCAGTAACAGCACAATATAGTGGTGTGTGGCATCAAGCTAGTGGTGTGTGGTGTGTGGCATCAAGCGGGAGGCAGCATCAGAATGGTGGCTGATGTACGTGGCCAGACATAATGGGCCATTTTTCACAATGTTTTGGTGTGGCACCCTGAATGATCTAGTCTGATATATCAGGCACCCTTGTGTGGAAATCTTGGCTGATCCATGCTTGATTCATCTCTACAAAGGTTAGTCTCTCAACATTTTGTGTTGAAAGGCGAGTTCTTTTTGAGGTACCTATGCCCCCCGCCGCACTAAACACCCGCTAAAATGCCACACTACTGGCCAGGCAGAAAAGTTTGTACAGGGAAAGCTCACTCAATTGCGGCCACAAATCAAATGTGGCTGCTCAGTAGTGATGAGCGAACCCGGATTGCCACATTTGGGACTGTACCGGACATTTTGGCTTCCGAGTACAAAACTCGAACACGGATTTTGGCGCCAAAGTCAGTGTCCAGGCTTGTTTTTCGTAGATTAAATAAAGCTTGTTTAAAGGCTGCAGCACAGCCAATCAACAAGCATTTAAGCTGTCGGCACTTGGAAACCATCACAGTCATGCCTGGTATTGGCATGGCTGTGACTGTCCGGTGCACCCTGTGACCATGAATGCATAAATGCTGGATCACATGGTGTGCCGCCAATTCTGTTCTGACTACAGGATGCTGCTGCAGGCAGGGAGAGTGTTAGGCCTTTATTATTTTTAAAAACTGTGCTGGTGACCTGTAGGCATTATTGATGGGTACAATACAGCTCCTCGGCACCAGTGAGACAGACATACCAGACTGAATCCTGCTGTTCAGTCTGAGGGTGACATGTTGCCATTTTTATCGGTGCAATCCCACTCCTTTGCACCAGTGCCAGGGAGATATAATAATCAGTCTGTTAATTGTGTGGGTGAGACCTACCAATTTTTTGGGTGAACAAACACTGTTCTTGCCACTATCACAGGGATATATAATAGTTAATGCTATTTTTTTGTGCTAAACAATTCTTTTGCATCCCTGACACGGATATACAATTGTTCGTCTGTCAGCCAACTTTGTTACAAAATGAGGAGAGCAACAACTAGGGGACATGGTCTTGGTGCTCCTGGTGTTGGTGGAGCTTTTGCTGCAGGGAAAGGACGTGGTCGATCTGTGCCAGGTATTTGCCCAAATGAAACACCTTCTTCTGGTGCACATAGGCGACATTACGTTCTGCGTCATTTTGTAGGCCCGAATACCACTCTCAGAATAGTGAGGCCAGAACAAGTAGAGGCGGCAGTGGATTGGATGGCTTAGAATGCCTCCAGTTCCTTCACATTGTATTCCACCCGGTTCACTGCTAATAGCGCACCGGCGGCCCATGCGCATCTGTCTTCCACCTTAACCCCTTGTACATCAGCCAATCAGTCTGATCCCCAAGTCATGCAGCAGTCATCTATGCTTTTTGATGACTCTGCTGGCGGGGTTTTCGTGGGCCATCCACCTAGCCCTGCCCCAGAAGTGACAGAGTGCACTAATCCCCAACCACTTATGTTTGAGGATGTGAGAAAACCACCAAGGCATGTCTCTAATGAGGAAGACGAAACACAGGTGTCAACTACTGCGGCTTTTGGCAGTATGCAGACTGGCCAGGAGGGCAGGGGTGAGGAGCGGGTGGAAGATGTGCAGTGTCCCACTATGTGTAAAAAAGTGGGCACATTAAACTTCTATATATGTTGTGGGGATTCGCTCTGGTAGACAGGGTGTGAGGATGCAGTACAGAGGCAAATTACCAGTTCTTAAATCAAACTTCCATGTTTATTCACATATAAAGCAAAAACAAAACGTCACTTTGCAGTCTTGGTGTTGGTTCTCACACAATGGAAAGTCCACATAGGAAAAATCATCTTGTTGGCAGTTCTGCCACCAGCAGTCCATAGCAGGCCCTTACAGACGGGTCTCAGCCCTCCAGCACGGCACAAGCCTCAGATCCCAGCACACACACCTCCTGAGCTCCACTGTCAGACTGAGGTAATCCTCCTTAGCTGGCAGTGCTGGCTGGTTTTTAGGCCTGGCAAAACCCGGCCTGGAACATGGGGAGTAGTCACCCACCCAGCACTTTGACAACTCCCAGTAAGAGCCATCCCAGATCAGCTATACAGCCATAATAAGTATTAAGGTGTCAAACAGCAACTGCTGCTGACACATAAAAACTGGTTCTTACTCCACCAAGGCCAGGAACCTCGGTGACACGTACCTATCATCCACGATGATTCCTTGTACCTTATTACAATGTATATTCAACTGTATTGTGGTATAAAGCTGTAATCCCTTAAACAGGCTGGTAAAGTGTCATTACATGTATTCACCCCTAGGTGGTGCTGGCACCACTTATATAAATACCTTAGGGTGTGTTTATAAGCAGAGGATATAATAGCAGAGAGAAGAGTGTGTAGATTAGAGAAGGAAGTTAATGGAGGAGCAGAACAACACAAGTCCAAAATGTATCTGCCACATCAGCACCTTGGTTTTGATCAAGCCAAGGGAGTGTGGACAAGCTGATAATAGTTACCAAGCACTGACCAGAGATTCAATGTCTGGATATGGAGCAAGTCTAGTGGAGATAGAAGCCACCTTAGCTAGTGGACTCTACAAGCATCAGTGGCCGGGAGAAACCAAAAGGTATCTGGACACGGCCGGGCGGCCATACGAGTGGGTTGTCTTCTGCCACATGCCTCTATGGACATTGTGGACCAGAATTCCGTAAGCATCCTGTCCAAATAACAGAGCAGAAGTTTTTGCTTGCCATTAGGGAGACTGCCCTGAGGATTGCTATTTTCAAGTAAGAAGTATTAAGAATAGGGTTGAGCGAACCCGAACTGTAAAGTTCGGATTCGTACCAAACTTTAGGATTTTTGGACCCCGGACCCGAACCCGAACATTTCAGTAAAAGTTCGGGTTCGGTGTTCAGCGCTTTCTTAACGCTTTTTGAAAGGTTGCAGAGCAGCCAATCAACAAGCGGTTAACTGTCTGCCCTTAGAAGCCATCACAGCCATGCCTACTAATGTCATGGCTGTGATTGGCCAGAGCAGCATGTGACCCAGGCTCTATATAAGCTGGAGTCACGTAGAGCTGCACGTCACTCTGCTGTGCTTAGTGTAGGGAGAGGATGCTGCTGGTGCTTTCAGGGAGAGAATAGGAGAGAGTCTTTGCTCAAAATCTGAATCTAATTCAGCGATCTACAAACATTGTGTGATGTGGGTACAGGGCACAATTTATTTATCCTGCTCTGAGCCCAGTGACCGAAAAAAAATAACTTTAATAAGTCAGTTAGGTGGGCGGCGGCGGCAGCCATGTTATGCAAGCTCAGTGCACCAGCACTGCATCTGAGCTTTTGGGACATTGAAAATCTCAATTTTTTGGGCAATTTACAACATCTGGTGCATTTTCAGGCTTAGTCAGTGTGCAATTTAAGCTAGAAATACAGGTCCTTCTAAAAAAATTAGCATATTGTGATAAAGTTCATTATTTTCTGTAATGTACTGATAAACATTAGACTTTCATATATTTTAGATTCATTACACACAACTGAAGTAGTTCAAGCCTTTTATTGTTTTAATATTGATGATTTTGGCATACAGCTCATGAAAACCCAAAATTCATATCTAAAAAATTAGCATATCATGAAAAGGTTCTCTAAACAAGCTATTAACCTAATCATCTGAATCAACTAATTAACTCTAAACACCTGCAAAAGATTCCTGAGGCTTTTAAAAACTCCCAGCCTGGTTCATTACTCAAAACCGCAATCATGGGTAAGACTGCCGACCTGACTGCTGTCCAGAAGGCCATCATTGACACCCTCAAGCAAGAGGGTAAGACACAGAAAGAAATTTCTGAACGAATAGGCTGTTTCCAGAGCGCTGTATCAAGGCCCCTCAGTGGGAAGTCTGTGGGAAGGAAAAAGTGTGGCAAAAAACGCTGCACAACGAGAAGAGGTGACCGGACACTGAGGAAGATTGTGGAGAAGGACCGATTCCAGACCTTGGGGGACCTGCGGAAGCAGTGGACTGAGTCTGGAGTAGAAACATCCAGAGCCACCGTGTACAGGCGTGTGCAGGAAATGGGCTACAGGTGCCGCATTCCCCAGGTCAAGCCACTTTTGAACCAGAAACAGCGGCAGAAGCGCCTGACCTGGGCTACAGAGAAGCAGCACTGGACTGTTGCTCAGTGGTCCAAAGTACTTTTTTCGGATGAAAGCAAATTTTGCCTGTCATTCGGAAATCAAGGTGCCAGAGTCTGGAGGAAGACTGGGGAGAGGGAAATGCCAAAATGCCTGATGTCCAGTGTCAAGTCCCCACAGTCAGTGATGGTCTGGGGTGCCATGTCAGCTGCTGGTGTTGGTCCACTGTGTTTTATCAAGGGCAGGGTCAATGCAGCCGCTATCAGGAGATTTTGGAGCACTTCATGCTTCCATCTGCTGAAAAGCTTTATGGAGATGAAGATTTCATTTTTCAGCACGACCTGGCACCTGCTCACAGTGCCAAAACCACTGGTAAATGGTTTACTGACCATGGTATTACTGTGCTCAATTGGCCTGCCAACTCTCCTGACCTGAACCCCATAGAGAATCTGTGGGATATTGGGAAGAGAAAGTTGAGAGACGCAAGACCCAACACTCTGGATGAGCTTAAGGCCGCTATCGAAGCCTCCTGGGCCTCCATAACACCTCAGCAGTGCCACAGGCTGATTGCCTCCATGCCACGCCGCATTGAAGCAGTCATTTCTGCAAAAGGATTCCAGACCAAGTATTGAGTGCATAACTGAACATAATTATTTGAAGGTTGACTTTTTTTGTAATAAAAACACTTTTCTTTTATTGGTCGGATGAAATATGCTAATTTTTTTAGATAGGAAATTTGGGTTTTCATGAGCTGTATGCCAAAATCATCAATATTAAAACAATAAATGGCTTGAACTACTTCAGTTGTGTGTAATGAATCTAAAATATATGAATGTCTAATGTTTATCAGTACATTACAGAAAATACTGAACTTTATCACAATATGCTAATTTTTTTTAGAAGGACCTGTACAGCCATCATTTTCTGGGTTTTAAAAAACACACTTTTTGTGCCAAAAAACACTATTTTCCAGATCTGCAAGTGTTAAATTCAAGTTTAATATATACAGCTTTCATATTCTGTTACCAAAAAAACACTTTTTTGGCAATCTACAACATCTGGATTAGTCAGTGTGCAATATAAGCTAGAAATACAGCCATCATTTTTCTGGGTTTTTAAAAACACACTTTTTTGCCAAAAAACACTATTTTCCTGATCTGCAAGTGTTAAATTCAAGTTTAATATATACAGCTTTTATATTCTGTTACAAAAAAAAAAAACTTTTTGGGCAATCTACAACATCTGTATTAGTCAGTGTGCAATTTAAAGGATAACTGTCACACTTAGACCCTAATTTCAATTTTTATATATGTAGTTACCAATAACATGATATTACAGAATCAGTTACTATTAGACTGACTTACCCCATATTTAATAAGATTCAGCCCTTAGCAACCAGTATGCATAAAACTGCAATCTCACTATTCAGTTAAGATGGCCGCCACTGCCCTCACCCTGAGGCTAATACCGCCTGCCCTCACTAGCCAGTAACAATAGCCCCCCAAAAGTGTCAGTAACCAGGGCCCTCCCCCCTAAAGGGTTAATCTCCTGCAGCACAAAGGGGTCCTCTTACCACATGTTGCTTTCATTTATACACTGAGCAGACGGCAGATCTCCCTTCCCTGGTCTGCGCTGCTCCAACTCTACTTCTCCAGCTCTGCTGAGTGAGGGAGCGTCTGCCAAGCGCAGGGACAGGGAGAAGTGCACACAGCCCAGGCACTGTTATCAGCTGCTGGGGAGGACCTGGCTCTAATCATTTACTTACAGTCACTGGCTGTCTGTAATCTGACCTTGCACGCAGCCTGCTCCTGCGTCCTCCGTCCTTCAACAGATAGACGGACCATGCATAGCAACGCTATTTTAAGCACAGGTAAAAGTAGGCAGTACAGGGAACAAAAATGTGGAATTAAGGGGTAATTGAATACACAGTGAAAAGTTTAAATAGGGCCACCAAGGAGATATTAATCACCACAATCCAATACTCCAAAAAAAAAATAATATGCAAGAGTTATACCTTAAGCTAGATATACAGCCATCATGTTCTTGATTTTTAAAAACATTTTTTTTTGCCAGATTCCACAATTTTTCTGCCCTTGCAGCATCAGCATGTGTGAAATTCCAGGCTTATATACTGCTGTCAAATTCAGTTATTAAACAAACACCCATTTGTGCAAAAAAAAATTAATTGGCAGCCTTTGCTGCAGATCTCATTGTGAGATACTGCCTTTACATACTGTCTTTCTATTCAGTTATTTGAAATAAAGCCATTTTGGGCACAATTCTTTGATAGCGTCCTACTGTGGGTCAGGCCGTGTAAGATACACCCTTTAAATACAGGTGTTCTGTTCAGGTATTTGAAATACAGCCATTTTGGGCCAACAAATTTAATTGCGGCCTAGTGTGGATCAGGGCATGTGAGATACACCTTTTACATACAGGGGTTATATTCAGATATTTGAAATACCTTCATTTGGTGCACAAATCTTTAAATGAGGCCTACTGTGGGTCAGGCCGTGTGAGATACACCCTGTATATTCAGGGCTTATATTCGTTGATTAATAAAACACCCTTTTTGGGGCAAAATACACAATATTTCAGGCCTTGCAGCATCTTGATGTTTGAAATTCCAGTGTTATATACTGCTGCCATATTCAGTTATTAAACAAACACCCGATTGGGCAAAAAAGTTTATTTGGCAGCCTTGGCTGCATATGTCATTGAAAGATACACCCTTTATACATTTGGGTTATATTCAGATATTTGAAATACCGCCATTTGGTGCACAAATCTTTAATTCAGGCCTACTGTGGGTCAGACCGTTAGAGATACACCCTTTAAATACAGGGGTTTGATTCAGGTATTTGAAATACAGCCATTTTGGGCAAACAAATCTTTAATTGAGGCCTAGTCTGGTTCAGGCCATGTGAGATACACCCTTTACATACTGTCGTTCTATTCTACTGTTAATTAAACACCCATTTAGGGCAAGATCCTAAATTCGAGAAATATGAGGAGAGTGTCAAATAAGGGACGTGGCCCCGGTGGTTGTGCTGCTGGTAAAGCTCCTGTTGTAAGGAGAGGACGGGGTCGATCTGTGCCAGCTACATTCACAAGTGAAACCCTTCCTCAGGTGCGAGTAGGCGACAGAACCTGCAGCGGTATTTGGTCGGGCCTAATGCTGCTCTACGAATGGTGAGGCCTGAACAAGTACAGGCAACAGTAGATTGGGTTGCTGACAGTGGATCCAGTTCCTTCACATTGTCTCCCACCCAGTCTCCTGCTGAAAGACCACAGTTGGCACCTGCAGCCAATGTCCATCAGTCTTTCACCTTACCCCCTTGCAAATCAGCCAAGCAGTCTGAGCCCCAAGTCATGCAGCAGTCTCTTCTGCTTTTTGATGACTCTGTTAGCAGGGTTTCCCAGGGCCATCCACCTAGCCCTACCCCAGAAGTGGAAGAGATTGAGTGCACCGATGCCCAACCACTTATCTTTCAAGATGAGTACATGGGAGGCCCATCGCAGCACGTCTCGGATGATGACGAAATACAGGTGCCAACTGCTGAGGCTTTCGAAAAAGTGTGCAGACCGACAAGGAAGGCAGGGGTGAAGACTGGGTGGAAGATGATGTGGAGAACGATGAGGTCCTCGACCCCACATGGAATCAAGGTCATGCAAGTGACCAATGTAGTTCGGAGGAAGAGGCGGTGGTCGCACAGAGCCACCAGCACAGCAGAAGAGGGAGCAGGTGCAAAAGCGGAGCGGCCATCCTCTAGACAGTACGCCTGCTACTGCCCCCTGCAGCAAGGGACCGAGCACACCAAAGCAAGCTCCAAGGAGTACACTGGTGTGGCAGTTCTTCAGACAATGTGCTGACGACAAGACACGAGTGGTTTGCATGCTGTGCAATCAGAGCCTGAAGTGAGGCATAAACATTGTCAACCTGAGCACAACCTGCATGACCAGGAATTTAAGTGCAAAGCATGAGCTGCAGTGGAGTAGACACCTCAAAAACCAAGAAAGGTCTCTGGCTCCTCCTGCTACCTCTTCTGCTGCAGTCTTGGCCTCTTCATCCACCTCTGGAGTGACAGTGCCACCTGCCACCACGCAAACAGAGGATCTGCCAGCATTACCAACACCTGGGTCACCAAGCATCTCTACAATGTCCCATGGAAGGTTTCAGCTCTCCATCTCCCAAACGCTGGAGAAGAAGAGGAAGTACCCCCCTACCCACCTGCGATCCCTGGCCCTAAATTTCTAAATTACTGGGCTTTGAAATGCTGTCATTCCGTCTGGTGGAGACAGATAGTTTTAAAGGCCTTATGGCAGTGGCTGTCCCACAGTATGTCTTGCCCAGCCGCCACTACTTTTCCAGGAGAGCCATCCCTTCCCTGCACAACCAAGTAGGGGACAAAATCAGGTGTGCACTGCGCAACACCATCTGTGGCAAGGTGCATCACACTACTGATATGTGGACCAGTAAGCATGGTCAGGGACGTTATATCTCCATAACAGCATACTGGCAGTGGCGGCTAGGTCTGAGGTGGATAGCAGTTTGGTGCATGTCCTTCGACCACAGAGGATTACAGGGTGCTTCAGTTTGCCTCCTGTTGCTTCCTCCTCCTACTCTGCTTCCTAATCCTCTACCAGCTCCTCATCCGGTCAGCGTAATACCTTCACCATCAACTTCAGCACAGCCAGGGGTAAACGACAGCAGCCAGTTTTAAAAAGTATCTGTTTGGGGGACAAACCCCACACTGTGCAGGAGCTGTGGATGGGCCTTAAACAATAGACCGATGAGTGGTTTGTGCCAGTCAGCCTCAAGCCCGGCCTGGAGGTGTGCGATAATGGACGAAATCTTGTAGCAGCTCTGGGACTAGCCGGTTTGACGCACATCCCTTGCCTGGCGTATGTGCTGAATTTGGTAGTGCAGAGATTCCTTAAAAATTACCCCTATATGTCAGAGCTGCTGAATAAAGTGCGGGCCATCTGTGCGCGCTTTCGGCGTTCTCATCCTGCTGCTGCTCGCCTGTCAGCGCTGTAGCGTAACTTCCGCCTTCCCGCTCACCACCTCATGTGTGACGTGCCCACAAGGTGGAACTCCACCTTGCACATGCTGGCTAGACTGTGTGAGCAGCACCAGGCGATAGTAGAGTTTCAGCTGTAGCAAGCACGGAAAAGTCGCTCGGCAGAACAGCACCACTTCACCACCAATGACTGGGCCTCCATGCGACTTGTGTTCCTTGTTGCGCTCTTTCGAGTACTCCACCACCAGTACTCCTTGAAAATGTGGATGTGGCACAGGAGGAGGAAGAGGGATCATTTCGTAGGGTTTCCGGCCAGTCAGTTCCAAGTGGCTCCGAGGGTGGGTTCCTGCACCCACAAATGCCAGGTACACAATTGTCCAGCCAGGACAAAGTTCTGCAGGATGACGAGGTGGAGGGTGAGGAGGAGGAGATGGAGTGGGAGGAACCATGTTCACAGCAAGGTGGCACCCAGATCAGCTCATGGCCATCACTGGTGCATGGCTGGGGGATACAGAGGACACAGACGATACACCTCCCACAGAGGACAGCTATATGTTGCCTCTGGGCAGCCTGGCACACATGAGCGATTACATGCTGCAGTGTCTCCGCAACGACCGCCAAGTTGCCCACATTCTAACTTGTGCTGATTACTGGGTGGCCATGCTGCTGGATACCCGTTACGAGGACAACGTACCGTCCTTAATTCTGTCACTGGAGCGTGATCGTAAGATGCGCGAGTACAAGCGCACGCTAGTAGAAGCGCTACTGGTGGCATTCCCACCTGACAGCGGGGGCACAGTGGAAGCACAAGGCGAAGGCAGAGGAAGAGGTCGCCAACGCAGCTGGGGTACCGCTAGCACCTCAGACGGCAGGGTTAGCATGGCCTAAATGTTGAAAAGCTTTGTCAGCACGTCACAACAACCAGCACCACCAGCTGATATGGAACGTCTTAGCAGGAGGGAGCATTTCACCAACATGGTGGAGCAGTATGTGTGCACACGCCTACACGTACTGACTGATGGGTCTGCCCCATTCAACTTCTGGGTCTCCAAATTGGGCACATGGACGCCTTGGAGGTGCTGGCCTGCCCTGCAGCCAGTGTATTATCTGAACGTGTGTTTAGCATGGCAGGGAGTGTCATCACAGACAAGCACAGCCGCCTGTCCACAGCCAATGTGGACAAGCTTACGTTCATTAAAATGAACCAGGCATGGATCCCACAGGACTTGTCCACACATGTATACCGGCCTCAACCAGCCATGTATACCGGCCTTAACCAGCCATTGTTATACTGCAGCACAATTGCTTGATGTATTTTGGATATCTCACACTCTTTTGGAGTGTACCCTCCCCCTCATATATCCATTTTTTTTTTTTTTTTTTACATATTTTATTTTATGTCATTTCACTATTCACGTTTTCGGGTGAAATTCACATATTTTTGGGTGTGATGTACCACTGCTATACCTTTTAGACCATTAAAAAAAATAAAAAAAAATTTTAATTTACATTTTCGGGTGAAATTCACCAATTTTTGTGTGTATAGTACCACTGCTATACCTAGTAGACCGGTAAAGAAAAAATTATTGTCAGTAACATTTTCTGGTGAAATTCACCAATTTTTGGGTGTATAGTACCACTGCTATACCTATTAGACATGTTAAAAAAAAATAATTGTCATTAAAATTTTCGGGTGAAATTCACCAATTTTTGGGTGTATAGAACCACTGCTATACCTAGTAGTCAGGTTAAAAAAATAAATAAAATTGTCATTTACATTTTCAAATGAAATTCACACATTTTTGGGTGTGATGTACCACTGCTATACCTAGTAGACAGGTTAAACAATAAAAAAGTTTGTCTGGTACATTTTCTGGTCAAATTCACCAATTTTAGGGTGTGATGTATCACTGCTGTACCTAATAGGCCGGTTAAAAAAATAAATACATTTCTCAGTTACATTTTCAGTTGAAATTCAACAATTTATGGTTGTGAAGTACCACTGCTCTACCTAGTAGACCGGTTAAAAAAAATAAAAAAAATATTGTCAGTTACATTTTCAGTTGAAATTCAAAAATTTTTGGGTGTGAAGTACCACTGCTATACCTAGTAGACCGGTAAAAAAATAATAATTGCCAGTCACATTTTCTGGTGAAATTCAGCAATTTTTTGGTGTGATGTACCACTGCTATACCTAGTAGACCGGTAAAAAAACAAAAAAACATTTGTCAGTTACATTTTAGGGTCAAATTCACCAATTTTTGGGTGTAATATACCCCTCCTCTACCTAGTTGACAGCTTAATAAATTTCAATCATTTTTATTTTACATTTTCAGGTGACAATGAACAATTGTTTTCTGTCATAGACCCCTGCTCTACCAAGTAGACAGGTTAATAAATTTCTGTAATTTTTCTGTTACATTCTTGGGTTGACATTATACAATTTTAGATGTGAATAAACCCCTGCTCTGCATAGGTGGCAGGGAATAAAATTTCTGAAATGCTTCTTTAATTGATGTGCGCCACCTCCTTTGATTCAATGCTTAAACTTAAACAAGTTGTACCACATTTGTTTTTCAAAAATTTGTCCCACATTTCCGCTATACTCTTTTGGCCAACATTTGCGCCTCAATAGCTTTTCCCACATTTTGGCTTGACTTTTTTGGCCCACATTTGGGCTTCTTTAATTTGTACAGCATTTGCACTTTAATAGCTTTTCGTAAGGACGTAAACATCATTACAATAGAAAAAGAACCTATGAATGCCCGGATGACCCGTTCAACAAAGCCACCCGTGGGAATCAGAACTCCTGCACCGCAACAGGGGAAGAAGGGTTTACAAAGTAAGATACTATGAATGGGACTACACTTGTGGTAAATATCTCTTCCTATGATCTCTCCGAAGTAGAATTAATGGTACTTAATAAGGGACTTTCTTTCTGTCCAACATCTGATGTTGATTGGTTCCAGAATGAGGTAGACCTGTTGAATTTCTTTAGACGCATCAAATTGAAGGTCTTTTTTGGCAGTCAGAAGCCCATGGATATATTACATCCAGGGGTTCCTGAGGAAGCTGAACACAGCATCTTGACTCTTGGTGGCTGGGGCTTATATCTCAGAAGTGATTTTCAGCCTCCTGTCTACAATAAGGCAGTAGATACATTTGTGTCCCTGGTCAGGTCGGATATCATCAAAATGAGACAACAAACACATTGCAAGGGTGATTCTAACCTGACCAAAGAGGAGAGAGACGCACTGGCCTCCCTTAGTCAACGTAAAGAACTGACCATTAAAGTGGCGGACAAGGGAGGGGCAATAGTGGTGATGAATACGGACAAATATGTGGCCGAGATTGAGAAGCAGCTACAGGATAGACAAGTATATAGACAAGTGAATGGGGATCCAAAAATTGATGAGAATGATGAGATGAGAATAATCAAAATTTTGGTTGACAATGCTTATGCTAATAATATCATTGATGCAAAGCTTCATTCTTACCTTATACAGAAACGCCCGATTAAGCCTACTCTATACACTCTCCCGAAGATCCACAAAGACCTGTACAATCCACCCGGTCGTCCCATAGTGGCAGGGGTTGATTCTGTATTTGCTCCTGTGGCAATTTTTCTTGATAAATTATTGAGGTCTTCTGCCACAGAGGCTAAATCATACGTAAAGCACACGACTGATTTTTTAAATAAACTAAAAAGGATTACATTTGGCTCAAGCGATAGGTTGGTGTCCTTTGATGTCACCAGCCTTTATAGTTGTATAGATCATGAATGGGGCTTGGAGGCTATACAGTGGGCATTGAGACATACTGATTACCCCACTGAACTGTATGAGTTTGTGAGCTCCTTGTTGGAAATTTTGTTGACATGCAATTACCTTTGTTTTGAGGATAGGTTTTACATACAAAGTCGCGGGACCGCCATGGGATCGAATATGGCCCCGACGTACGCCAACATTTACATGACATTTGTGGCGAAATCGTTTGTATACCCATCCACTACCAACATGTGAGGGGGTGGATGAGGTATATAGACAATATTTTCCTCATATGGACAGGGACGGACACGGGTTTACAGGAATTTCATGATTTTCTCAACAATATACATGCCCAACTAAAGTTTACCAGAGTGGACTCTGTGCACTCTTTACAGTTCTTGGACATTTTGGTTTACGTGACAAAAATGGGGTTACAGACAGACCTTTTTGTGAAACCGACAGACCGTAATAACATGCTACGTTTTGACAGTCCCCACCCCAAGAATATGCTGGCTTCTCTCCCTTATAGCCAATTACTTAGCGCGAGACGTATTATCTCGGACAAAGACATTGTGTATGACAGACTACAGGTGATGGGTTCCAAATTTGTAGCTAGAAAATACCCAAGGAATTTGGTTAAGCGAAGTCTGGATAATGTTAGACAACAGATACGACCACAGTTGTTGACTACAGTAAGCGCAAAATCCGACAACAAGAGGTTATCGTTTGTATCCACTTACTCAGTCATGAGTAAACAGATAGCAGGCACACTCAGACGTAATTGGCAGATTTTAGCACGGTCTTTTCCAGATATTGTGGAATTTCAGTCACCACCCCTTATGTCTTACAGGAGGTCAAAAAATTTGGGGGACAAACTTGTACACTCTTCCTCGCGGAAGCCTGAGAAACAACGTATCTTTAAGAAGGACTGTTATCCCTGCCTCAATTGCTGTAATTGCATTAGTCTGCCTAAGGGGGATACGTTTTTTCATCCCCCCACTGGGAAAAAGTACGACATTAGGGGTTTCTATATGTGTTCCTCTGACTTCATAATCTACACATTGCAGTGTCCGTGTGGCCTCATCTATGTGGGTGAGACCACACAGGCCTGCAAATTGAGGATTAACCAACACAGATACTCCATTCGGAAACTGTTCACAAAGATGCAGAGTAAATCAGGGGACATGGAGGGTGAACTCCCTGTCCCAGAGCACTTCTATAGGTGCAGACATAATGTTGCGCAATTGAGGTTGAGAATCATTGATGGTATTCCCCCACTACAAAGAGGGGGGGACCGGGAACGATTACTGAAGCGTCTAGAACTCAGATGGATTTTTTCGAACTTGACACCATTGAGCCTAAGGGTCCCAACCGGGAGTTCAAGGTGGGCTCCCTTTTCTAATCGCCACCTGGGATGTGGGATTGGGATATTTTAGTGTGATTTAAGTTTCAGTACCCGATGTACCATCGTGATTATATATTCATAGATTTTTTTGTTCTTCTTCTTTTATCACTTTTAGATTGTGCTACCAGAGGTAACCTGAGTGGAGAACTATATGCAGCCCCAATATGAGCGACCAGGGAACCGGACAGTTGGATTACTTCGTTATACCAGTTGTTCTCTTATTTCGCCCATGCTGGATGTGTGTACTGAGAGATTTATTTTGTGGTGACATTAGGCACTTCCACACTTCCTGATGAGCGGCACATTTCATATGGTTGGAGGGTGATGAGGGATGCCACGGGGGAATTATATATACTATTTTTAGGGTACATATGATTTTTGGTTGCTCTACATTACATTTTTGTGAGGCAAGGCTACCAAAAATAGAAATTCTGAAATTTCATCTCCATTTGCCATAAACTGTTGAGGAACACCTAAAGGGTTAATAAACTTTGTAAAATTAGTTTTGAATACCTTGAGGGGTGTAGTTTCTTAGATGGGGTCACTTTTATGGAGTTTCTACTATCAGGGGTTCTTCAAATGGAACGTGGTGCCAAAAAAAAGGCCATCAAAATCTGCCTTCCAAAAACCATGCGGCGTTCCTTTCCTTCTGCGCCCTGCCGTGTGCCCTTACATCAGTTTACGACCACATGTGGGGTGTTTCTGTAAACCGCAGAATCAGGGTAATAAATATTGAGTTTTGTTTGGCAGTTAACCCTCGATGTGTTAAAGAAAAAAATGGATTAAAATGAAAAATCTGCCAAAAAAGTTACATTTTTAAATTTCATCTCCATTTCCTT
Organism: Bufo gargarizans; assembly: GCF_014858855.1. Taxonomy (NCBI): domain Eukaryota; kingdom Metazoa; phylum Chordata; class Amphibia; order Anura; family Bufonidae; genus Bufo; species Bufo gargarizans. Next base: position 304,016 of record NW_025334223.1, on the reverse strand, counting down.
TAATTCTTGTGGAACACCTAAAGGGTTAGCAAAGTTAAAAAAAAATCTGCTTTGAGTAGCTTGAGGGGTGTAGTTTCTACAATGGGGTAATTTATGGGGGATTTTTACTATGTAAGACCCAAAAAGTTACTTCAGACCTGAACTGGTCCTTAAAAAGTGGGTTTTGGAAATTTTCTTAAAAATTTTAAGAATTGCTTCTAAAATTCTAAGCCTTCTAACATGCTAAAAAATAAAATGACATTTACAAAATGATGCCAACATTAAGTAGACATATGGGGAATGTTAAGTAATAAATATTTTATGAGGTATCACTTTCTGTTTTAAAAGCAGAGAAATTAACATTTTGAAAATTGTGATTTTTTTAAAAAAATTGGTAAATTTAGGATTTTCTCATAAATAAAGGTGCAATATATTGACTAAAATTTATGACTATCATGAAGTACAATGTGTCACGAGAAAACAATCCAAGAATGGCTTGGATTAATAAAATGCTGGATTTGCAAAAAATGGCCTGGGCAGGAAAGTGAAAACTGGCCTGGGGTAGAAAGGGTTAAAACACCATTTTCCACTAATACACGTCAAAATGGGCTTTACAACGTATAACTGAGCCACTGAACGGCAAATAAGCCCTCATTTTTTTCCACTGATACACTGCACAAAAGGATTTTCAGCATATAACTGCACAGCACAAGGGCAAATAAGACATAGAAACATTTCCTTGTAATAAACCCTGTTAATGCCGGTATCGCACAGCACTGGCACCCCAATAACAAGAACGAATTGCTGGAATTACAGAGCTGTAAAATGGTAATTTGGGTCCCCAGTCCAATTTGTTCCTATTACCCAGGCTGTAACCTCCCCTACTGAACCGTGTTCTACATAAATGCTGTGGAATGATGCCTCCCTATCCTTTCTCTACACCTTGTATAATCTTTCCCTGCACTGGTAAATCACTTTTTCTGCACAATTAAATAGTTTTTTTTAACACTGTCCCTAGTAACATAGTAACATAGTACAAAGGCCGAAAAAAGACATTTGTCCATCCAGTTCGGCCTGTCATCCTGCAAGTTGATCCAGAGGAAGGCAAAAAAAAACTGTGAGGTAGAAGCCAATTTTCCTCACTTTAGGGTAATAAAAAATTCCTTCCCGACTCCAATCAGGCATCAGAATAACTCCCTGGATCAGCGACCCCTCTCTAGTAGCTATAGCCTGTAATATTATTACGCTCCAGAAACACATCCAGGCCCCTCTTGAATTCCTTTATTGTACTCACCATCACCACCTCCTCAGGCAGAGAGTTCCATAGTCTCACTGCTCTTACCGTAAAGAATCCTCTTCTATGTTTGTGTACAAACCTTCTTTCCTCCAGACCCAGAGGATGTCCCCTCGTCACAGTCACAGTCCTGGGAATGAATAGATGATGGGAGAGATCTCTGTACTGACCCCTGATATATTTATACATATTAATTAGATCTCCTCTCAGTCGTCTTTTTTCTAAAGTGAATAACCCTAATTTTGATAATCTTTCAGGGTACTGTAGTTGCCCCATTCCAGTTATTACTTTAGTTGCCCTCCTCTGGACCCTCTCCAGCTCTGCTATGTCTGCCTTGTTCACAGGAGCCCAGAACTGTACAAAGTACTCCATGTGTGGTCTGACTAGTGATTTGTAAAGTGGTAGGACTATGTTCTCATCACGGGCATCTATGCCCCTTCTGATGCAACTCATTTTCTTATTGGCCTTGGCAGCAGCTGCCTGACACTGGTTTTTGCAGCTTAAGTTGCTGTTTATTAAAATTCTTAGATCCTTTTCCATGTCAGTGTTACCGAGTGTTTTACCATTTAGTATGTACGGGTGACTTGCATTTTTCCTTCCCATGTGCATAACCTTACATTTATCAGTGTTAAACCTCATCTGCCACTTATCTGTCCAAGCCTCCAATCTATTCAGATCCCTCTGTAGTAGTATACTGTCCTCTGTAGTATATATACAGTACACTGTCCTCTGTAGTATATCTATACAGTATACTGTCATCATCAGTGTAAATTACTTTACACAGTTTAGTGTCATCTGCAAAAATGTATACTTTACTATGCAAGCCTTCTACAAGATCATTAATAAATATATTGAAGAGAATAGAGCCCAATACTGACCCCTGAGGTACCCCACTAGTGACAGTGACCCCTCCAGTACTGACCCCTGAGGTACTCCACTAGTGACAGTGACCTAATCTGAGTGTGTACCATTAATAACCACCCTCTGGTTTCTATCACTGAGCCAGTTACTTACCCACTTACAGATGTTTTCTCCCAGTCCGAGCATTCTCATTTTATATACTAACCTTTTATGTGGTACAGTGTCAAATGCTTTGGAGAAGTCCAGATATACGACATCCATTGATTCGCCGCTGTCAAGTCTAGAACTTACCTCCTCATAGAAACTGATTAAATTAGTTTGACATGACCGATCCCTCACGAAGCCACGCTGATATGGCATTATTTGCTATTTCCGTTGAGGTGCTCTAAGATAGCATCTCTTACAAAACCTTCAAACAGTTTACCCACAACAGATATTAAACTTACCGGCCTATAGTTTCCAGGCTCTGTTTTTGGACCCTTTTTGAATATTGGCACCACATTTGCCATGCGCCAATCCTGTGGGACATTCCCTGTCAGTATAGAGTCTGCAAATATCAGAAATAAGGGTCTGGCTATGACATTACTTAATTCCCTTAGGATACGGGGGTGTATGCCATCTGGTCCTGGTGATTTGTCTACTTTAATCTTTTTAAGTCGCTGATGTACTTCTTCCTGGGTCAGACAGGACACTTTTAATGGGGAATTTATTTTTACATTCTGCATGTCATCTGACAGTTTATTTTCCTCAGTGAATACAGTGGAGAAAAAAATATTTAACAGCTTTGCTTTCTCCTCATCGCTCTCTGCGACGCCCCCCTCATTCAGTTTTATACTTTTTGACATTTATATAATTGAAGAACATTTTAAGGTTAGTTTTACTCTCTTTGGCAATTAATCTCTCGGTCTCTAGTTTGGCCGCTTTTATTTGTTTTTTACATGTTCTATTTTTTTCCTTATAGTTTTTCAGTGCTTCCGTGCTAACCTCCTGTTTCAGTGAATTATATGCTTTCTTTTTGTCATTTATTGCTTTCTTTACAGTTCTATTTATCCACATTGGTTTATTTTTGTTCTTTAACCTTTTATTCCCATACCTCTCACAATGAGATTTTAGGATGTTTTTAAAGATATCCCATTTTGTGGCTGTATTTTTATTTTTGAGGACTTCATCCCAGTTAGTTAGGCCTATGGCCTCTCTTAGTTGGCTAAATTTAGCTGTTTTGAAGTTTGGTATTTTTGTTCCTCCCTGTAGAAACGCTCTTTTGAATAATAATTGGAAGGTTATTACTTTATGGTCACTATTTCCCAGGTGTCCCCCAACCTGCACATCTGTTGTTCTGTTAGGCCTATTGGTTAATACTAAGTCCAGTATGGCCGTCCCTCTAGCCGGGTGCTGAACCTGTTGGGAGAGGTAATTGTCTTTGGTTATTGCCAAGAACCTGTTTCCTTTATGAGATGTACAGGTTTCAGTTTCCCAGTCTATATCTGGGTAGTTGAAGTCCCCCATAATAACCACCTCATTATGATTTGCCGCCTCGTCTATCTCGTTTAGTAGTAGATTTTCTGTGGACTCTGGTATATTAGGTGGTTTATAGTAAACTCCTATTAGTAATTTATTGTTGTTTTTAGCTCCATGTATCTCTACCCACAGTGACTCCACATGTTCATGTCCCTCACTTATATCTTCGCGGAGTGTGGGCTTTAGACAAGACTTTACATAAAGGCAGACCCCTCCTCCTCTCCGGTTTTGACGATCCTTTCTAAACAGACTGTAACCTTGTACATTAGCTGCCCAGTCATAGCTATCATCCAGCCATGTCTGAGTTATTCCCACTGTCATAGCTATCATCCAGCCATGTCTGAGTTATTCCCACTATGTCAGA